>NC_036858.1:3186290-3254580 GCF_002910315.2 Salvelinus sp. IW2-2015 | reverse complement strand
CACTAGAGATGGTATTGTCTGTATAGAGATGGTATTGTCTCTGTGTACCACTAGAGATGGTATTGTCTGTATAGAGATGTTATTGTCTCTGTGTAACATTAGAGATGGTATTGTCTGTATAGATGGTTTTGTCTCTCTGTGTACCACTAGAGATGGTATTGTCTGTATATATGGTTTTGTCTCTCTGTGTACCATTAAGATGCTCTAGTTACTTCAGACAATAATTAGAACAATAATTAGAAATGCTGCTCAATAAAATACCAATGTAATTACATTTTGTTGTTTCTGTTGTGCATGAACTTTTAATGGATTAATTTTCCAAACGGAATAATTAAACAATTCTCAAATTGGAGTCCTCAGATGGGAGTCAGTGATGCGAAATGTACTTCTGATTATTAAATGTACCATCCCGAGCTCTGAACTTCAGTCTCCCTGTGCCAAGAGSAAGACTGCATTTCAGTTTATTGCACACGTTCTATGTCTAGGTGAATATTCACACCTCAGCCAAAGCTGTGTGTATGTGTGTGTGTTTGTTTGTGTGCGTGCACTGTTTACTAACACGACAGGCGGGTGGCAGGGCAGCTGTCTCCCTCCTATGCCTCATTCTGTGCCTGTCACTATCACTACTGGTTTCCGGTAACAGGTTAAGAATTGTGGATGTTACTGAACTTTAACCATGATAAACTGGCTGGGGTTGGGGTTTACATCACTGGGCACAAGCTTAAGTCCAACGTGGTCAACACCACAGCACACACACATAGCCCATATAACCTTGGACCTGTATGTGTGTACTTTCACTAGTGTGTGTGTTTGTAAGTGGGGATGCTACAGCTGGACCCTGATCACCACCCAGCCCAAACTACCAGTATCTAATTCCATGGGCCTCATTTCACCCCATGAAATATTAAAGTAGATCTGGGTGTAATAAGGCTGTGGGAGATTAACAGACATATCCCAGCTAGCATCAGGACGCCTGGAGCAGGACAGAAACAATACGAGTAGTCATTAAAGAGAGATGGAGGGAGGGAAGGAGAGAAAAAGAGGGAAAGCTGGTGGAAGGAGGGAGTGAGAGTGAGAAAAAGAGAGACAGAGCCATAGGGAGAGAGGATGGAGAGAGAGAGAGAGGATGGAGAGAGAGAGGATGGAGAGAGAGAGAGGATAGAGAGAGAGAGGATGGAGAGAGAGAGAGGATAGAGAGAGAGAGAGGATAGAGAGAGAGAGAGGATAGAGAGAGAGAGAGGATAGAGAGAGAGAGGATGGAGAGCGAAAGAGGGGAGAGAGAAGAGATGTAATTGTAAGTCACTCTGGATAAGAGGGTCTGCTAAATGGCTAAAATGTAAAATGAGAGAAAGAGATGGAGAGAGAGAGAGAGAGAGAGATGAAGAGCAAGGGTTGTCATTCTCATTTGGCCTGTGCGTGTGTCACAGCCTCGACTCGACACCAACCCAATCACAAGCAAACAGCTAATATCAAACAATGAGTAAAGTTTTCACATTAAAACGTAAATAAACAAGAGAGAATAACCCCAGAGATGTGCAGAGAGACAGCTCTGGAAGTTCAATCATTCAATTTCCCAAAAGACAGACAAGATAAGAAGCAATTGTATTGCTTTGTTGAGGTTCTCACCCTGATTATTAAACACACACACACACACACACACACACACANCACACACACACACACACACACACACACACACACACACACACACACACACACACACACACACACACACACACACACACACACACACACACACCCCAGAAGTGCAGGTACATGTGCTGTGAGCTCCATCTAGCGGTAGACAGTGAGAGAGTTTTCCTTGGTCAAGACCGCCTTAATTTTAAAGATACGTTGTGCTTGTCCTCTGGGAGAATGCCCTCAGAATGGTCATCACGCAATATTGCAATACATGTGATGAGTTAGTTACAGCTAACTCTTGCTTTTGTATATAATCTATGTTTTAATATTTACTGCTTTTACAGGATATATAAACTTGATTGATTTTGTGCATGCCATCATTAGAATGATTAAAGTGGTATATAGGCCTTTGAATGAAGATATATGTACCACTATAGGAAAAATAAAAAGCACTGCTGCTCATGTTCCCAGGTGATTTTATTAGGACAACGTTTTGACCCTTAGGTCTTCATCAGGCGTCCATTTTAAAACTTTGAGATCGGTGTCCATTCCACGGGACAGTTAAGCTAACGTAGGCTAATGCGATTAGCATGAGGTTGTAAATAACAAGAACATTTYCCAGGACACATCTGATATTGGCAGAAAGCTTAAATTCTTGTTAATTTAACTGCACTTTCCAATTTATAGTAGCTATTACAGTGAAAGAATACCATGCTATTGTTTGAGGAGAGTGCACAATTTTGAACAAGAAAAGTTATTAATAAACAAATAAGGCACATTTGGGCAGTCTTGATACAATTTTTTTTACAGAAATGCAATGGTTCATTGGATCAGTCTAAACTTTGCACATACACTGATGCCATCTAGTGGCCAAAATCTAAATTGCACCCGGGCTGGAAAAATACATTATGGCCTTTCTCTTGAATTTAAACAATAATGGTACAAAAATATACAAACGAACGGTTGTTYTTTCTTTGTATTATCTTTTACCAGATTTACTGTGTTTTTTAGGGCAAAAATTGAAAAAAGGGGGCTATCCCTAAGAAGTTTTAATCGAGGTCRCAAAACCCTGTGTGAAGGTGATGAAGAACAAACATATAGAGAAGCCTTAGTGTGTCAGATGAGGCTTTGCTGTAGGACAGAGTGCTGTCCCGCCAGTCCAGATACACCCGTACTTATTTCGATGAGTATTTACCAGGAATTACAATATTAATCACATTTTCCAGATCAATATACTAAATTGGAAGATGTGTGTGTATTACACACCAAGACATGTTTTAAAGTATTGGACAGAACACATGTTGTTTTGACACAGAACACATGTTATTTTGACACAGAACACATGTTATTTTGACACAGAACACATGTTATTTTGACACAGCCAGTTGGGTCACTTACAATGCCTTCGGAAAGTATCCATTCCTTGACTCATTGACTTTTCCACATTTTCTTACGTTAAAGCCTCATCAATCTACACACCATACCCCATAATGACAAAGCAAAAACAGGTTTGCACATTTGCACATTTATATATTGAAAAAAAAAACTGAAATATCACTTTACATTAGTATTTAGACCCTTTACTCAGTATTTTGTTGAAGCACCTCTAGCAACGATTACAGCCTCGAGTCTTCTTGGGTATGACGCTAYAAGCTTGGCACACCTGTATTTGCAGAGTTTCTCCCATTCTTCTCTGCAGATCCTCTCAAGCTCTGTCAGGTTGGATGGAGAGCATAGCTGCACAGATATTTTCAGGTCTCCCCAGAAATGTTCGATTGGGTTCAAGTCTGGGCTCTGGGTGGGCCACTAAAGGACATTCAGAGACTTGTCCCAAAGCCACTCATTCTTTGTCTTGGCTGTGTGCTTAGGGTCGTTGTCCTGTTGGAAGGTGAACCTTCACCCCAGTCTGAGGTCCTGAGCGCTCTGAAACAGGTTTTCATCAAGGATCTCTGTACTTTTTTCCGTTCATCTGTCACTCTATCTTGACTAGTCTCCCAGTCCCTGCCGCTGAAAAACATTCCCATAGCTTGATTCTGCCACCCCCATGCATCACTGTAGGGATGGTGCCAGGTTTCCTCCAGACGTGAAGTTTGGCATTCTGGCCAWAGAGTTCAATCTTGGTTTCATCAGACCAGCGAATCTTGTTTCTCATAGTCGGAGAGTCATTTAGGTGCCTTTTGGCAAACTCCAAGCGGGCTGTCATGTGCCTTTTACTGAGGAGTGGCTTCCATCTGGCCACTCTACCATAAAGGACTGTTTGGTGGAGTGCTGCAGAGATGGTTGTCCTTCTGGAAGGTTCTCCCATCTCYATAGAGGAACTCTGCGGCTCTGTCAGAGTGACCATCGGGTTCTTGGTCACATCCCTGACAGAGGCCCTTCTCCCCCGATTGCTGAGTTTGGCCGGGCGGCCAGCTCTAGGAAGAGTCTTGGTGGTTCCAAGGCTTCTTCCATTTCAGAATGAGTGAGGCCACTGTGTTCTTGGGGACCTTTAATGCTGCAGAAACGTTTTGGTACCCTTCCCCAGATCTGTGCCTCGACACAATCCTGTCTCGGCGCTCTATGGACAATTCCTTCGACCTCATGGCTTGGTTTTTGCTCTGACATGCTCTGTCAACTGTGGGATCTTATATAGACAGGTGTGTGCCTTTCCAAATCATGTCCAATCAATTGAATTTACCACAAGTGGACTCCAATTAAGTTGTAGAAACATCTCAAGGATGATCAATGGAAACAGGATGCACCTGAGCTCAATTTCGAGTCTCATAGCAAAGGGTCTGAATAACGTATTTCTGTTTTTTTATTTTTAATACGCTTGCAAAACAATCTCAAACCTGTTTTCACTTTGTCATTATGGGGTATTGTGTGTAGATTGATGAGGGCATTTTTTTATTTAATCATTTTTAGAACAAGGTTGCAACTTAACAAAATGTGGAAAAGGTCAAGGGGTCTGAATACTTTCCAAATGCACTGTATTTAAATTAGGTAAGAGAATATCATATTACCATTGGTGTATTAAAATGAAAGTTAGGGTGATGTCACACTATGCCCTTAAAAACCCAATAATGCTGTGGGTCCATCAGACCAAAAACAAGAACACCACACAAGGTTTAATAATCTCTCCTCCTGAATCCAAGTGTTTGATATGGGGGAGGGGAACCAGTAACTTTATGATCAAACTTGATCAATGTAGAATCAACAGTCATTTTTCATACTTTGATATGGTTTATCAAATATCATCACATTTCATGAAAAACATGATTTTGACTGTTCAGGACCTGTTGAGTAAAGWCACTTTTGTAACTTTTATGAGTCAAGAGTATGAGTTCCTCCAGCGCCCTTGTATATCCCAATGTTGGGAGAGTTACAACTTTGCTATAGTATATAAATAACAATGTTATTAAATTAACATTCAAATGTGTAATGTGCAACTATATTGAAGAAAAAATGACATATGAAGTGTACAAACTTAACAAGATGAACAGGAATGAGAGATATGGGGAAGTAGAGAAAGGGCCTCATTGCCAAAATCTGGAAGTATCCATTTAACAAAAAAGCTAAATGTGCACCCAGGGGTAAGCCGAGGACCGAGTTTGGGAAACCCTGGTCTGGTGATGGTGGTCAACTTCCTGGTCAAGCTGGTGACCAGCTCATATGGTCTATGCTGKCTCGGCATGGTCTAGCTCAGGCCTGGGCAAAGACCGGACCGGGGGCCGTATGCGGCCCACGACCTGATTCAATATGGCCTGTGGAATCATGATCAGATCACATAAAGAATTTGCGACAGTAAAGTTTTGAAAAATGTATTTGTTATTCAAATTAAAAGCCCAAAGAATACTCGCCTTTGTGTAATTATTTAATTCCCACCGCTTGTGGGACATTTATTTTGAAGTCACGTATAAATAACAACTGCATGAGGACAGACAGTGACTGACAGGCTGACACACGTCATAGTTACAAATAGTAGCTAGTTAGAAATTGCGCAAAAATTCATTTTTCAAAGATGTCAAAGAAATGGAAAGCAGACAATGAATGTAGGGTGTTCCAGCAAGAGCGGACATCTAAATATTTCTTTATTGAGGTATCAGGGAAAGCTGTGTGCTTAGTGTGCAAATAGAGAATCGCTGTCTTGAAAGACTACGACTTGTCCCCACACTTCCAGATGAAGCATGCAGAGAAATATAGGAATATGTCTTCTGAGCAGAGAAATATAGGAATATGTCTTCTGAGCAGAGAAATATAGGAATATGTCTTCTGAGCAGAGGGCAAGTGCATCGAAATAGTTGCTTTCTCAGTTGCAAAAGCAGCAAGGACTTTTCACGAAACTGCATTCAACAAACGACGGAATTGCGAGAGCTAGCTATGTACTGTCCCACAAAATTGCTAAACATAGAAAACCATTCGCTGAGGGCCAATTCATTAAATAATGTTTAATTGACTCTGCAGCAATACTTTGCCCCGACAAGAAAGAGCTGTTTGAAAATGTTTCCCTGTCAAGATGAACAGTGACGCGGCGTGTTGAGGACATCACAGAGWATATGGAACAACAGTTGAAAGAAAAGGTAAAGAATTGAATCTATTTCTCCTTGGCCCTGGATGAGAGCAGTGATGCACATGACACRGCGCWGTTGTTGATATTCTTAYGAGGCATAACCCCAGACGTTGAAATTACAGAGGAGCTTCAGTGCAGTCAATGAAGAGCACAACCACAGGGAAATACTTATTGTAGGAGGTTAATAAGTGTGTGGCAAAGCTGGGACTGAGTTTTGAAAAGTTATCCAGTGGGACCACAGATGGGCGCCCAAACTTGACAGGAAAAAACGTTGGCCTTTTGAAAAGGATATAAGATCAAGTAGCTGAGCTGAACCCAGATCAGAAAATGATTTTCCTGCATTGCATTATTCATCAGGAGTGGCTCTGTAAATGTGTTCTGAAAATGAGCCATGTTGTGGATACAGTCACTAAAGTGGTAAACTTCATAAGAGCAAAATCTTTAAACCACAGGCAGTTTGTCTCACTGTTGGAAGAGACAGAGTCGGGTCAAGCAGATCTCACCTACCACACAAACATGCGATGGCTGTTTGGGCAAGGTGCTTAAAAGGGGGACCTGAAGTCGGATATTGCTGAGTTTTTGCCTTAGTTTTGGCCCTCATGAATGAACTGAATTCCAAACTACAAGGGAAGGGCATTTTTGCACATCAGATGTACAGTCTTGTCAAAGCCTTCAAGGGAAAATTACTCCCCCTGACCTGCCAAGTAGAAGCCAACAATTTAACACACYTTCTGACACTACTAGTCTGTTCGATATCAGGTGACCAGTGGGAGAAGTATACAACGCTGCTGCATGCTTTGAACTGTGAGTTTTCTCGTTTTGAGGATTTCAAAGTGTTGGAAAACGACATGCTGTTGGTTTCCTCTCCTTTCACCTTCAATATGGATAACACTCCCACTGACCTGCAACTTGAGCTTATCGATCTTCAGTCTGATGCAGTGATTGGAGAACTATTCAAAACAATGTCACTGACAAGGTTCTATGCAACTCTTGATGAACAAAACTTTCCAAAGATAAGGAGTCATGTGAAACAGTCATGTGAACAGTAATTTTCAGTGATGAAATATAACAAGTCAAGTCACAGATCATCTCTTACTGACTCTCACCTCTCAGCAATCCTGCGCATAGCGACGTCAGAAACTATACCTGACTTCACTGCTCTAGTAAATGCACATCAGAGACTTCACTCCTCACACTGATTGAGTAGTTTAAATGTAATGTTGAGCTCTCCCTTTCTTGTGTTTTTGTGCATACCCGTTAACAAGAGTTCTGTCCGTGATGCTGAATGCACAGTGTACTTTTCCCTCTGTGTAGTTCATTGCATGTTTGATAATGAAAATACCTACCAAAAAGAGAACATGGATGTGGTTTATTTCTGTGCATGTTAAAACAGTCAAATAATTAGCATATCTGGATGTGATTTACGGTAGATATATCTGTCAACACAGTCATACACATGATGTATAATCCTGTAATATGATTCTGGCTCGCGATGGCAAAAATATATTCTAATGTGGCCCTCCATGGAAAATAACTGCCCAGGCCTGGTCTAGCTGGTCAAGCTGGYCATTATCATATTTCCCAGCATGCTCTATTGCGATGAGATTTTTTAGAATTGTTTGTTTCAATATCTCTGTTTTTGCATGTACTGTACTGTACAGTCACCTCTAAAATTGACACCCTTGATAAAAATTTGCAAAAAGACTGTATATATATATAAAAAAATGTATGCATTATTTTACACAAATACAATTGTTCAGAGAAATGTATTTTGTTTAACACATTTTTTTTAATCTAAAAATGATASGTGTCAAAATTATTGGCACCTCTAAAGAGTCTTATATATTAAATCAAACAAAATTAAGTCTGCATTAACATTCTACTTTTTTTACGGTCATCTCAGTATGAGGAACTGTATTGAGGCCTTCCATTGCTTCCTGTTTCACTGGGGTATGAAAATATGGTAACGCACATGTAAAACCCCTTTTTTACATTTGGACAAAAGTCCATCCCCCACCCTCTCTCCTCCATGACCCGCAAACCGATAAGCTGTCGAGGTGATGTCAATTCGTTAGTAGGAGAACAGAAGAGTGTCCACCTCGCCATCTTTCACTGAGTTTTAAAATCTGCCACAGCCACTTTGAATCAGCTTTTGTTTTGTCGGAGGACAAAAGCATTCACATGTTTAAAAACAATATTCGACTTATCGTTTTATCTTTTTAAAAGTATTGCACAACTGACTTAAACAGTTTTTTATCACTTTACACATTTATTTTGGGATCCACCCCTGTAAATGTAATTTGCCTGATGACGCACTAGTCGAGAAGGAGAATCATTTCAAACAAGTGCATTTTCGTCCATGTTCACCCTCCTCGATTACCTTTTACCTTTTTCAAAAGGAGGTGAGAAAGGACGGAGAGAGGACTCAGGAGGCCTTTGTCATCCATCCACACGGGAAAAGGCAAAGAACTCACAAATGAAAAGAGTCAAATGGTTGTTGACTTTCATAAATCAGGCAATGGGTACAAAAAAATACTGAAAATCCAAACACCACTTACAACTATTTGGGTGTCAATTTAAGTTCAAAACCACTGTAACAGTGGTAAACTTGCCTGGTAGAGGAACCAAGTGTATATTGTCCAAACGCACAGTGAGGAAGATGGTTCGGGAGGTAAAGAAAAATCCAAGGGCCACAATTAGAAAATTACAGAACTTAGTCACATTTTGGGGTCACCAAGTCTCTCACCAAGTCTCTAAATCTACAATAACACACCACCTCCATGCCAATAGGCTTGAAGGGCTGCCAGAAAAAAAGCCTTTACTGAGAGAAACCAACAAATGGAAAAGCCTGGAGTTTACTAAATGGCTTTGGCACTTGGATTGGAAATGGTTGCTATGGTCAGATAGAGCTCTTTGGCCACACACACCAGTGAAAAGAACCTCATATTTATTGTAAAATATTGTGGGGGATTTTTTATGCTATGGGGCTGTTTTACTTCCACTGCTCTTGGGGCCCTTGTTAAAGTCAACGGCATCATGAACTCTACCAAATACCAGTACATTTTACCCCAAAGTCTGTCTGCCTCTGCGAGGAGGCTGAAACTTGGCTGCAAGTCGATCTTCCAWCAAGACAATAAACCCATGCACACATCAAAATCCACAAAGAAATGGTTAATTGGCCACAAAATCAACATTTTGCAATGGCCATCTCAGTCTCTGGTCTTGAACCCCATTGAAAACCTGTGGTAAGAATTGAAGAGGCAAGTCCATTAGCAAAGACCGAAGAACGAAGGATATCAAGAATCTGGAAATATTATGTATAGAGGAATGGTCTAAGACCCCTCCCAATTTGTTCTAATGTCTYATAAAACTTTATAGAAAAAGGCTAAGAGCCGTTATCCTCATAAGGGAAGGGTGCACAAAGTATTGAAATAATAATTGACATATTTTGCTATTATTGTTTTTTTCGCTGAGCAATTGTATTAGTATACAACACAGCTCAGTATTTGCATAATTGACCAGCTAGACCATGCTGGTCAACCAGCATAACTAGCTAGACCATGCTTGACCAGCATCAGACCAGCACTGGCCAGCATGGACCAGCACGGACCAGTATGGACCAAGAAAGACCAACATGGACCAGCTTGAATGTTTTTGTACTCAAGTTTTCACTATAGTAAAGACTTACATGGCCTTAATTCACTTCTGGTCAGGTGGTTCCACAGCACTCCCATCAGCTTCCAGTTGTGACGATTTTCTAGTTCTTGGTTTAGGTGTAGGTTGTCTTAGTTTCTCAGGACATGCAGCACCTTGCTCAGTTTGATCTGTCATGAGCGAGGTGGGAGAAAATAGATGGATTGGGGCAAAGAGAGAAAATTTGAGCGGTGAATGCAAGAGGAAGTAACAGATAAATATTAGTATAATATTTTGTCAGGTAAATGATGAGACAATTCCTACAGGAAATGTTAAAGACATGTAGCATATGCATTTAATGTTATCTTCTTAGGGATCAAATCCCGTTAACGGGATCGATTTGACAACATCCGGTGAAATGGCAGAGCGCCAAATTCAAATTAAATTATTAGAAATATTTAACTTTCATAYAATCACAAGTGCAAAACTCTAAATTAAGGCTTTACTTCTTGTTAATCCAGCCACCGTGTCAGATTTCAAAAAGGCTTTACGGCGAAAGCAAACCATGCTATTATCTGAGGACAGCACCCCATCAAACAAACACATGACAATCATATTTCAACCCGCCAGGCGCGACACAAAACTCAGAAATAACGATATAATTCATGCCTTACCTTTGAAGAGCATCTTCTGTTGGCACTCCAATATGTCCCATAAACATCACAAATGGTCCTTTTGTTCGATAAATTCCGTCGTTATATCTCCAAAATGCCAATTTATTTGGCGCGTTTGATTCAGAAAATCACTGKTTCCAACTCGCCCGACATGACTACACATTATCTAATAAGTTACCTGTAAACTTTGTCCAAACATTTCAAAACAACTTTCCTAATGCAACTTTAGGTATTTTTTAACGCAAATAATCGATAAAATTTAAGACGGGATAAACTGCGTTCAATAGCGGATAAAATGAAAGTTGAGCGAGCTTCAGGTCGTCCGCCCGAACCACAACAGTACACTTGGCTATCCACCCAGATAGGAAATGGCTACTTCTTCATTACTCAAAGGAAAAACATCAACCAATTTCTAAAGACTGTTGACATCTAGTGGAAGCAATAGGAACTGCAACCAAGTGCCTTAGAAATCTAGGTCCACATAGAAAATCCATTGAAAACACTACAAAACATTTGGAACAACTGCTCTTTCCATGACATAGACCGACCAGGTGAAAGCTATGATCCCTTATTGACTTCACCTGTTAAATCCACTTCAATCAGTGTAGATGAAGGGTTGAAGAAAGATTTTAAAGCCTTGAGACAATTGAGACATGGGCAACACAAAATATTTACGTGCMTTTGAACGGGTATGGTAKTAGGTGCCAGGCCTGCGTGTGTCAAGAACTGCCCCGCTGCTGGGGTTTTCACACTCAACAGTTGCTCTTGTGTATTATGAATTAATGGTCCACCACCCAAAGGACATCTTTGTCAACTTGACACAACCATGGGAAGCTTTGGGACTCAACATAGGCCAGCATCTCTGTGGAATGCTTTTTAAAATGGTGTTTCTAATGTTTTGTACACTCAGTGTATATTTCCACACTATGATGTTGGAATGATACTGTGAAATTGTGAAAATTATGATAATCCTTTTTTAGTGTAAGAGYTGTTTGAACAGACCGCCTGACATTTCAGTCTGTTTTGGTGGGATGGAGTTTTGGCMTTCCACGGTGACATCACCAGGCGGTAAATTAGTTAATAGACCAATAAGAAAGAGTTCCAGAACTCTCTGCCAATAACAGATCGTTTTCTGATTTCCCATCCACACTCAGACCACTCTCATTCAGTGAATAGAGTTATGAGTGTCACTACTGTGGTTAAACCACCAGAGGACAATCTTGTTCCACCTAGAAAATATGACTGAAATTAAATAAAACTGAGAGAGAAAGAGAGAGGTCATAGAAAAACAATATGCATCGGAATTTTAGAGACATGATAAATATTGTCTAGGCAGGGGAATTTATGAATCAAGGTAAGGAAAGCCCTAATCCTTCAAGGGATTTAGAAAATGCCACAGTTTAAGCATACATCTGTTTTTTATATAGCCTTATTAAAGGCTGTGTACAGGCATAATTCTGTAGAGAATGTAAAAAAAATGGGCTTGGTTCATCACTGATTCAGATGCATGTGGCTATGATTTGTTTCCTATCATACCGTATCCCATTGGCTAAAGAAGAGGGTGTGGAGAAACTGAGTGGAACATAGAGGGTGGGCAGAGCCCCCCCCGAGGCATTTTTATTAACGTTCCAATCAGCATCAGTCCAGATTGCTTGATCTGCAGAAACAAATTGGGAATAACCTTGAAATAGGAATTGAAAACCCTCCCTGAGAGCTCACTCATACACAGACAAAATAACCTGTTGACACCTTAATTAAATTACTTTCTACTGGGCCTGTCATGGTGTTACTAGTGGTGTCATACACCTATGTAGTACGTACAGCATGTAAACAAGCACGTGAGCAGACTATTTGTGAGATATTAATGAAAAGTCACTATAACTTAAAAGGTTTATGTGGTACTGACTAAAAACTTAATTAGAAGTCAAAGCTAATTAAAAAAAAAAAGTTATGATGACACTTTTTACACCGGTAGTTCAATCATTATATGTTTGCACCCATTACATAAAGAGTTGTTCCAGTTTAAATGGTTTAGATAGATTCCTCTGTTTCTTCTTAACCCTGACAGTCATTATGAATGCAGGTTGTGGGTGGATAAAGATGTAAATTGTTGGAAAGCCTAAAGCTGGCTAGATTTCAACAGGAATACCACCACTTTGCAAGCCAACACAATGTGATTTACAGTAGGGTTGCAAAAGTCTGGTACTTTTCACAGATTTTCCAGAAATCCTTAATGGAAGATCACTGGAATTTTTAGGTGGAAAGTTTGTGGAATTTTGCAACCCTACTTGCAAGCCTGATGTGGCATGTGTACTATGAGTTTCAGGCAGTTGTATAAGGCCTTAAGATATATGTAAAGGTTCAATTATAATGATAACATTCCCCTAGGATGACAAAGGTCACAGGTCTAAATATGAACAAATCCAACAACCATGTCTCTGTCACTGACAAATACAGTCATGGGTGGTAACTCTACAAATCAATAAAAAAGGCAAGGCACACTGGGAAATTATTGGAGGCCTGGCGCGTTAAATGTAAGTATACCGTACAAAAAAATACCTGCATTTGTATTGCTCATATGTGACCCGATTCAGGAAACTAGACGTATGTCGCAAGTCAAGACTTCACAGGAGAGCCGTTTGAACATACATTTTTATTTTTTTTTATTTTAAAAATTATAGCTAATGTAAGCTAGCTGGGTCACTAGCTGATGTTATGTGTATGATCTTATTCTTCGTTTATCAGACATATTTGCTTGACTAGTTATAGCCATTGAACCTGGTTGGCTAGCTACCTGTAGATTCATGCAGGGTAGTAAGGTCATGAGTTGTGATTATGGTCCATTGTTTAGCTAGCTAGCTATCTACATGTCATAACAAAACACTCCATGCAAGTATAATTTTCAATAGAATGTCACTGCAACTGTTGATAGACGTACTAGCTGGTAAATTCGCTCTGGCTATCTACTCCGATTTCCGACCACAGGTAAGATAGTCTAGCTAGCTACATTTTCAGATATTACATGTTTCTAATTTTGACGTAAAGTATTTTCATTTCAAGTTAAAGTGTACTGTGAGCTAGCTAACGTTAGCTGGCTGGCTCGCTAACTAATGTTACGTCATGCGTTGGGATTCATTGTTTACCTATCTAGCTATATTTATCATTATGTGTCTGGAAGTAGCTAGCCAATGTTAGCCAGTTAGCTTGGGTGCTTGACTGTCGTTGTGAGGTCAGAGCTTTCGAATCATCCCTGCTTATTGGCCAGAGCATCTAGTATGTGCTCTAAACGCGAAACACTCTGAATTTACGAACAGACAATCTGACAGCACAGTTGCAGTCACCAACGCTCTGGATAACATAACAGCCTAACCAGCTCTGATAGGGCGAGTAATGTTCAGTGAGCTATTCTCTCTCTCTTAGATGTCTGGAAGCAGCTGCCAAATTAGTACAGAACACACTGATCAACCCATAAAGAGATGGGTGGGGCTAAGGCTTAAGACGGTGTGAACAATGCTGAATGGGTGTAGACAAAGAAGGGCTCTCCAATGGTAGTACCAAAACGTTGAAAGACGGTTTTCTCAAAAGTGAGTTTACAAGTTGATCAACTTTCAAAGCATTATTACTTTCCCATTGTTTCCTCAAATGCAGTGTATGATATACCATTTTGTAGCTCTGAGTCTCTACTTTTATCCAATGTAACAAGCAGACATTCAAATTTTGTTACATAAGACCGAATCCAGGCGGTGAGTCACACATGTCCTGCTCACTTCAGCTATTTAATTTTCTTAAGTACTCCTTTTTAGGTAATCGGTTTCCTCAAAATGTTTGAGTAGCCAGAACTTATCAGGTTTTAAAGTGTAATGTAGAGGTATCTACAGACTACATACGTCCATAGCTACTGACTATACTACCCCCCCCCACCCCCATGACAGAGTGGTGACCCTATTCAAAAGGTTATTTTCTAACATACAGTACTATGTCCATGGAACATTACTACGCCTATTCCCTGTACATGAGTAGCATGCTCTACAGCCCTCTCTCTGCCTGCCAGGCACTGTTATCATCCTGACTATTGTTGTTCTGGTTCACCTTTACAGAGTCCACAGAGTCATCTCCACAATGGCGGTGGATGACAGCCAGAAAGACATGCTTTAACTCCCTACCGCCTGGAGAGATAGATTGAGGGATGGAGAGGAAACGAGAGTGGTAGTCATTCATCTTGCCTCCTTTTCACAGCTCTGTCACTCTCCCCTGTGAGCCTCTCCAAACCAAGCCATGGGGCACACACGCACACAGTCACAGTCACAGTCACACACGCACACAGTCACAGTCACACACGCACACACACTCGCACGCACTGGCAAATAAGAGTCAATAAGATATGGTATTTAGGCTAAACCCCTAACAGGCATTGGCCTATAATTATAACATTGGTCTGTGATTGGTCTATGATTATAACAATGGTCTATGATTGGTCAATGATTATAACATTGGTCTATGATTATAACATTAGCCTGTGATTATAACATTGGCCTATGATTATAACATTGGTCTATGATTATAACATTGGTCTATGATTATAACATTGGTCTAAGATAACATTGGTCTAAGATAACATTGGTCTAATATGGTAATTCCTACACTGTAAGCAAGGCATATAAACACTCTATCTTCTCTGCAAAAAACACACATTTTAATTACATGTCAGTGGGCCTAAGTGTATCCATATTTCACATATTAAACATTGCTTCATTGATTGCCGGTAAGAGAGGTGAGAGAGAAAGAAAAGAAAAGTAAAGGACTCAAGCCCATCACCACAGAAAACTCTCTCTGTTTATAATAATTTGGAATGAATGAGGTTTTATGTAACCTTGGCCCTTAGTATTGGGCTCCCTGAAGTCTCTCTCTCTTTCTCAGCTCCATTAGCTCTGATGGAGTGACACTGGCAGTCTTTCCTCGCTTCATCCATCAAATCAACATCAACGCTTTCCAGAGTCACATTCAGTGCACCATACGCAATGCACTTTCTATTTGTGAAGCAATCGAGGGATTCAGATCATTTCCCAACACGTGAGTGATAGATAGGCACATAATGAGGTAATTATGACAGACACACATCGTCACGGTAACCATTAAGTCGGGCAATGTTGCTGTTGTCCTTCTAACTTTGTTAATTTGACTCTTTTTTTAGAACTATTAGGAGAACTACGCTAACTGTCCCCGGACAAAGTACTGTCTATTTGGCTTTTAATAATCCAGTCCAGCTACAAGGTTAGCGGAGAAAGTCTCGACTGTGTGGAAAAGTGATGACTTCAGTGTACCATGTGGCTTGAAGACTAGCGTGTTTTTGAAAGGTTGCCAAACATTGCAATAATGTTAACCCAGCTAAACCTTAACCCACCCGGGCCAGTTTCACCAATAGCGATGGAATTTAGGCTTACAAGTGTTTTAATGAAGCATCTTTCTTACACACCACGAAGAGAGGTCAGTTGCTAAGTGTGTCGCTGGAGCATCTGCCAATACTTATAGGATAGAAATCTGCTCTCAGATCAGCTTTCTCAATTCAAATCTTACCCAAAGGTTATATTTCACAATACTGACGACGGATCAGCTCCTAGAAAGATATTACTACCTATGGCTGCAAATATTGAGGCGGCTTATTCTAATGCTTACCCAATACAAATCCACAAAAGCATAGATTTGTCACATCATTGCGCACATGTTAGGCTACACATCTTCAAATATATTGAGACAAATTATAGACAGTAGCCCACAAGTAGCAAAATAGAACTCCATTTATTGAACATGAAGCATATTTCGATATGATTGAAATAAGCCTATAGTCTACTCTGTTTTAATGCAGTCATCTTGGTTTACATTTGACGCATCTTTTTATACTTCGCTTGTTTGTATCAACTGCAAAGACATTTGCAACGTTGTATTCGTAGTCAACTTTGTTCTGAAGTTATCTGTGGTCACAGAGAGACGGATAAACTATGTGAATCTATGTTTCGCAGAGCTCTTCTGTGTATGAAGTCACCAGGGAGGGCAGAAAAGCATCTAACAATGTACTTATCTGTTCCACGAGTGGTCTGAGGCAGGCGTTAGCTTAAAACCTCTCTACAGGATCGTTGTCCCCCCCACGGGACCGTTGAGCTAACGTGAGCTAATGTGATTAGCATGAGGTTGATTAGCATGAGGTTGAACAAGAACATTTCCCAGGACGTAGGCATATCTGACATGTGCAGAAAGCTTAAATTCTTGTTAATCTAACTTCACTGTTCAATTTACAGTAGCTATAACAGTGAAAGAATATCATGTTATTGTTTGAGGAAAGTCCACAGTTATGAACTTGAAAATGTATTAATAAACCAATTAGGCACATTTGGGCAGACTTGATACAACATTTTGAACAGAAATACAATGGTTCACAGGATCAGTCTAAAACTTTGCACATACACTGCTGCCATCTAGTGACCAAAATCTAAATTGTGTCTAAATTGAAATAATACATTATGGCCTTACTTTTGCATTTCAAAGATGATAAAAWWWTTTAAAAACACATGTTTTTTTCTTTATATTATCTTTTACCAGATACAATGTGTTAAATTTTCCTACATTAATTTCATATTTCCACACACCTCAAAGTGTTTCCTTTCAAATGGTATCAATAATATGCAGATCCTTGCTTCAGGTCCTGAGCTACAGGCAGTCAGATTTGGGTATGTCATTTTAGGCGAAAATTTAAAAAAAGAGTCCAATCTTTAAGAGGTAGCATTTTCAGGTGCAACATTAATAACGATGGTTTTGGGAAACAGCTCTGAGATTTAACAATGCTACTATGAAGGATCTAACGATGAACTTGAGCCATGGGATGCTTTTGTCAAACCGGGCCCTGGACTCAGACATTGGATATCATTATGACACAATTTTCTGGTCGAAATTGTATACTTGTTGAATGTACATCAAGTAACCAGATTACAACCACAGCGTTGTATCACAATGTTATTTAACATTACACTAACAGGTGTAGTTATTGCAGTTTTTTTTAGAAACACAGCATGTAACTTATCTTACAGGTGCAGTAGCCTAGGTTAGACAAGTAGTAACCACAACATGATCAGATACCAGTCTCAGCATTTCTGCACAGCGCTGATGACGCGTTCAAGTGATTTACATAGCAATTCTGCTTTGTTACTTTGAGCCTAAATAAAAAGTTTAACTAAAGCATGTACCCACTTTCCACATTCTACCATGGCCTGCGTGCAGAAATTTCACCCTCCAATTGACTTAATACCCATGACTCAATACTCTGCTGTAATATGATATTCAAAAGAGCTTTTGACCTGCGTTCTTTGGTGTCTCATTACTCTGAATGGCTTTGTTTATCCCCCATAAAGCCCTCTTAACTCCGAGGGACAGCTAAACGGCGGGACAGAAAATGCTGGCAAGCGCTTTCAGACCGGAAGCGCATTGATTAGTGACAGTAATTAGTAGCCTTTCATTTTGGGACAGCCTTAGCAACGATAACGGGACAGTTTGTGTCTGTGTGCGGTTACAGTATGATGCATATTAGCTATTGGTGAGTGGGCCCGATTCTGCCCAGAGATATAACAGGGATCTGGAGACAGGGAAGCAGCTTTGCACACATTACCATAATATGCACAACAAATGGAGTTCCTACAGCACACATCCTAAAGATGCCAGCTTTGCCACACACGTCATGAGACTTGGCACCATGTTTGAAAGACAGGAAGCAAAACCACAAACACTGCAGCTATAAGCACTGACACAGCAGGCTGTGAGGCTACATGTCAGTGGATGGATGCTTCTCCAAGCAGGTTTCAGTGTTGACAGACAGGTGAGAGGCATGCTGGCAGAGGCAGAGGACAGAGCTGACAAGGAGAGGAGATGCAGGCCACTGATGCCATCACTAGACCTGCCAAGTCAGACAGAGGGGACGCTCAACACAAGACAGAACCAGGGTCCAATGGAAAAAAATGGAAACAAATTGATTTGAAACAGAGGGACTACCAGTACCAGATCTTTTTGTTCTCCTGTTTGTGCCCACAGAATGTGACCAAGCTCAAAACAATAGCAGAAACGTCACAGGGCTCTATGTCTCTGACGAGGAGAGAACAATTTCCAACCTGACTGATGCTTAGCTTAGCTTAGAGAGATAGAGAGAGGGAGGAAGAGAGAGAGAGGGTAAGGAAGAGAGAGAGCGAGAGAGAGGGGGGAGAGATGGAGAGAGAGACGGAAGGGAGGGAGAGACAGGGAGAGGGAGGGAGGTGGGAGATTGAGAGAGAGAGGGAGGAAAAGAGAGAGAGGGTAAGGAAGAGCGAGAGGGGGAGAGAGAGGGAGAGAGAGGACGAAGGGAGGGAGAGACAGGGAGAGGGAGGGAGGGAGGTGGGGAGAGACAGGGAGAGGGGAGGGAGGGGGAGACGGGGAGGGGGAGGGGAGGGAGGGGGGAGAGACAGGGGAGGGGAGGGAGGGGGAGAGACAGGGGGAGGGGAGGGAGAGACAGGGAGAGGGGAGGAGGGGGGGAGACAGAGAGAGAGAAGAGAAGATCTGTTTGTTGATCAGTCCTCTGAGATGATGGTGTTCATGACAGATTTCAAGGTCCACTGTATCAAAGTGTGTGTCTCCCGACAGAAAATTGCCAATGTGTTTCTAGGTTGCTAATTGGATACACAAAAAAGACGAAATGACTCGGTCAGTTGGCATGGTAATCTGGTTAATGTATTTGTCCTGAGGCAAAGCTGGCAGAGAGAGAAAAACACCAATACATTATTGTCACTTATGAAATAAACGTTTTGTCATGCCTGTGGTACAAGGTCTGATATACCACGGCTGTCAGCCAATCAGCATTCAGGGCTCGAACCATCCAGTTTATAATGTCACTTATTAACTGCGTGGTTCAAGCCCTGAATGCTGAACAGCCCTTAGCCGTGGTATATTGGTCATATCCCACACCCCCTCGTGCCTTATTGCTTAATTATACCACAAGAGGAAGCATGGATATAAATATTTTACTGTTGTTGACTTTTAGTCACAATAAGGGCGTAAGGAGGTGTGTGTGTGTACTTTTAACTGATATGAACAATCAAGTCCATTCGAGAGACAATCATCAGCAAACCTCCAATAATTCATCCAACGGAGAGTTGAATTCTGGCAATAGTAAAAGCACTACAATGACACCAACAGAATGGCTTGGCTGGTATAAACACACAATACCGAAAACAGAAAAGAATGAAACAAAACACAAAAAGCTCACTCACTCAATACCTCATCGACTGCCTATTTTCTTCAACATTGACCGCTCATCCAGACCCTGCAGACGACCATCATTTATTTGGCGAAGACAAATTAGCCGTACGSTTCCAGAGGGGCTCACCTGACTGCGTGCCTCGGTAAAGGTTACCGCAGGCGGGCGGGCAGGAAAGCAGGCAGGCCAGCACTCTAGGATGGCATTGTGCTGCCACAGAAGCTCCTCAACACCAAACGAGTTCAACATTACACTTAGAGTCCTGGGAGGTAGAATAAAAATAAATGAAAGACAAATAGACGTGCCCCCCTCTCTCTCTGTAGACCTTGGACATTTGGAGAGAAAAATGAAAATGCCAATGTTTCCATAATCCCCAGCATCATCTCTGTACGAGCCCTGCAGAGGGGACATGAACAACAGCATCAACAAACTGTATTGAAATGTCGGCCTTGGTGGGATAGACTCCAGGCGATCTCGCTCCAGTCAAACGTTTTCCTTTCTCTTGCTGTTCTAACCTGTAAGATGACCACAACAGACATGAACCTTTAGACTGTATCGTGTTTTCTAACTTTATCATGTTTTCTTTATCGTATTTTTCTGAGGTGAAATGGCAGTACTTATCTTTTTTTGAATAGAATGATGAAATAGATCCATGAAATAGAATGATGAAATATAACTAAATGCTGACTGAACAGAAGAACAGAACCTTGCCCTCCCCTACACTGTAAAACGTYTCCTGTCATTTTTACAGTGTAGGTCCAAGAGTGGATCCCCCCTCCCCCTGAGTTCCCCRCCTCAGAAGACATGTGTACTAGTCAGTGTTGTAGTAGTCTCCTCAGTGTTGCAGTATTCATCTCTTTGCCTCTCAGCATCCCTAATGAGCCCTATTTGTATTGAAGCAGGCCAAGGCTTTGATCTAAAGGCCCACGGGCCCCCACTGGGCATGCCCAGTCCAGTCATATCTATTTTGGTGTAAGTAAAACCCCTGGCCTTTGCCAGTCCACGACTATGTGCTTTAATGTTCGACAGACCCAAAAGGTAGTTATTTACATTTTACATTTTAGTCATTTAGCAGATGCTCTTATCCAGAGCAACTTACAGTTGATGCATTCATCTTAAGATAGCGAGGTGAGACAACAACACATCACAGTCGTAGTAAGTACATTTACCCTCAATAAAGTAGCTATCAGCAAAGTCAGTGCTAGTAGGAACATTTATTTTTTATGTGTGGGGGGAGGGGGGATTCATTTAAGATACTCTTTGAAGAGGTATGGTTTCAGACGTTTTTGGAAGACGGGTAGGGACTCTGCTGTGCCAGGACAGAGAAGAGCTTTGACTGAGCTGAGTGGGAGTTACCCTCCTGTAGGGTTTAGGGCCAAGGGACCAGAGGTAGTAGAATGGAGTGCTCAGTTTGGGATGTAGGGTTTGAGCATAATTTGAAGGTAGTTCCCCTTGCTGTTTCAAGCACCATGGTCTTGTAGTGAATTTGAACTTTGACTGGAAGCCAGTGGAGTGTGCGGAGGAGTGGGGTGAAATGGTATAACTTTGGAATGTTGAACACCGGATGGGCTGCGGCATTCTGGATAAGTTGCAAGGGTTTGATGGCACAAGCAGAGAGCCCAGCCAACAGAGAGTTATAGTAGCCTAGACGTGAGATGACAAGCCCCAGGATTAGGACCTGCACCGCTTCCTGTATGAGGAAGGTTCGTGCCAAGGTTATTATAGGAAATGAAAACTGAAACTAAAATGAAAAACAAAAATTTGAAAAATTATTTAGTAAACTGAAATAAAATGATTAAATAACTGAAAAATAAAACTATGCTGAAACTATTAACTTAGACTGCAAAACTAACTAAAATAAAATAAAAAATAAAATTATGCTTAGTTTTAGTTTTCTTTTACTTTGGGCAAAAATCTAATTTAGTTAGAAGAAAAAAAACATCTAATGGGGTTTTTGAGCYTCTGAATCTGGCAGGTAAATGCTGCCAGTAGATGGCGATGTCTCAAATAGACCTAGCATGTGCATCACAATAACTCGCTATCAGTAGCTAACAGTGAAGAAATCAGAGGGTGAACATGGAGTGTGAGTGTGAAGCATAGGCTTGAATAATGGCGGCAGTAAACCCAACACCAGCAGAAGTCGGTCGCAAAAGGGAAAGCACCGTATGATTATTTTAAGTACATTGCTGGAAAAGATATATAATTGTATTGTAGTGTCAGAAAATGGCAGCGTGTGGAACAGAGATAAAAGTGAAAAACACAACCAACTTCAAAGTTCATCTGAACAAGTCACGTGTGCTCCCTCTCCGGCCTTTAGGTTACCAGGCTACTTGTGATGGCGCACACCTGTCACCATCGTTACGCGCACCTGCGCTTCATCACTCACCTGGACTCCATCACTCCCCTGATTACCTTCCCTATACAGTTAAAATTGGAAGTTTACATACACTTAGGTTGGAGCCATTAAAACTTGTTTCTCAACCCCTCAACAAATTTCTTGTTAGCAAACTATAGTTTTGGCAAGTCGGTTAGGACATCTACTTTGTACATGACACAAGACATTTTTCCAACAATTGTTTACAGACAGATTATTCCACTTATAATTCACTGTATCACAATTCCAGTGGGTCAGAGGTTTACATACACTAAGTTGACTGTACCTTTAAACAGCTTGGAAAATTCCAGAAAATTATGTCATGGCTTTAGAAGCTTCTGATAGGCTAATTGACATAATTTGAGTCAATTGGAGGTGTACCTGTGGATGTATTTCAAGGTCAACCTTCAAACTCAGTGCCTCTTTGCTTGACATCATGGGAAAACCAAAAGAAATGAGCCAAGACCTCAGAAATGTTTTTGTAGACCTCCACAAGTCTGGTGCATCCTTGGGAGCAATTTCCAAACGCCTGAAGGTACCACGTTCATCTGTACAAAGAATAGTACGCAAGTATAAACACCATGGGACCACGCAGCCGTCATACCGTTCAGGAAGGAGACGCGTTCTGTCTCCTAGAGATGAACGTACTTTGGTGCGAAAAGTGCAAATAAATCCCAGAACAACAGCAAAGGACCTTGTGAAGATGCTGGAGGAAACAGGTACAAAAGTATCAATATCCACTATAAAACAAGTCCTTTATCGACATAACCTGAAAGGCTGCTCAGCAAGGAAGAAGTCAGTGCTCCAAAACTGCCATAAAAAAGCCAGACTACAAGTTGCAACTGCACATGGGGACAAAGATTGTACTTTTTGGAGAAATGTCCTCTGGTCTGATGAAACAAAAATAGAACTGTTTGGCCATAATGACCATAATTATGGGGGAGGCTTACAACCCGAAGCACACCATCCCAACCGTGATGCACGGGGGTGACAGTATCATATTCTGGGGGTGCTTTGCTGCAGGAGGGACTGGTGCACTTCACAAAATAGATGGCATCATGTGGAAGAAAAATTATGTGGATATATTGAAACAACATCTCGAGACATCAGACAGGAAGTTGAAGCTTGGTCACAATCGGTCTTCCAAATGGACAATGACCCCAAGCATATTTCCAAAGTTGTGGCAAAATGGCTTAAGGACAACAAAGTCAAGGTATTGGAGTGGCCATCACAAAGCCCTGACCTCAATCCTGTAGAATATTTGTGGGCAGAACTGAAAAAGCGTGTGCGAGCTAGGAGGCCTACAAACCTGACTCCAGCTCTGTCAGGAGGAATAGGACAAAATTCACCCAACTTATTGTGGGAAGCTTGTGGAGGCTACCCAAAACGTTTGACCCAAGTTAAACAATTTAAAGACAATGCTACCAAATACTAATTGAGTGTATGTAAACTTCTGACCCACTGGGAATGTGATGAAAGAAATTAAACTGAAATAAATCATTCTCTSTGCTATTATTCTAACATTTCACATTCTTAACATAAAGTGGTAATCCCAACTGACCTAAGAAAGGTAATYTTTACTAGGATTAAATGTCAGGAATTGTGAAAAACTGAGTTTAAATGTATTTGGCTGTGGTGTATGTAAACTTCCGACTTCAACTGTATATGCCACTTCCTAGTTCCTTCTCCAGGCTTTCTGTTTCCGTTTCATGTCAGTGTGCTCTTTGTGTTTCTTGTTTTGTATTATGTTCCATTTATTTTAATAAAATACTCACTCCCTGAACTTGCTTCCTGACTCTCAGTGCACATCATTACAGAATAACGCCTCACCTAAGGGAAGTATCTGTCACGTTCGTCGTAGTGAGGAGACCAAGGCGCAGCGTGATTTGAAGACATTCTTCTTTAATAAATGAAGAACACTAAAACACTAAACAAACGAACAAAATAACAAAACGAACGTGAAGCTAATTACAACGAGTGCTGACATGCAACTACACGTAGACAAGACAAAAACACACATACCCACCCTCGTCACACCCTGACCTGACCAAAATAATACAGAAAATATAGAAAACTAAGGTCAAGGCGTGACAGTATCAGGGAGAGTTTTTTGTGTCAGGTGGAATGACGTCGGATCCGGGAGCCGCTACAGGCTTTCATGCCTCAGCCAGATCGCCAGGCTTCCCTGCCTCCGCCGGCTCGTCAGGCTCTCATGCCTCAGCCAGATCGCCAGGCTTCCCTGCCTCCGCCGGCTCATCAGGCTCTCATGCCTCAGCCAGATCGCCAGGCTTCCCTGCCTCCTTCGGCTCATCAGGCTCTCATGCCTCAGCCAGATCGCCAGGCTTCCCTGCCTCCGCCGGCTCGTCAGGCTCTCATGCCTCAGCCAGATCAACCAGGCTTCCCTGCTCCTTCGGCTCGTCAGGCTTCTCATGCCTCAGCCAGATCACCAGGCTCCCTGCCTCCGCCGGCTCGTTAGGCCTCCTCCATGCCTCAGCCGGATCGCCAGGCTCCCCTGCCTCAGCCGGACCGTCAGGCTTTCAAGCCTTTTCCGGATAGCCAGGCTCCCCTGCTTCCACCGGCTCGTCAGGCTCTCGTGCCTCAGCCGTATTTCCAGCTTCCCGCACATCAGCAGGGGTGACCAGTCCTCTCCTGATCCTCGGAATCGTTCCTTGGGTTGGCGTCCTGCAGCTGGAGCTGAACGGTAGGGGGTACCATCACGTATGATCTCTCTCCGGCGCTCTAGGTTGCCATGCTCCCGCGTCTCAGCCGGACTGATAGGTTTCCCGCGCCTCAGCAGAGGTGACTGGTCCGCTCCTGATCCCCGGGATCGTCATTTTGGTTGGCGTCCTGCGGCTGGAGCCGTGCGTCGAGGAGGGGGTACTGTCAAGTGTGCTCCCTCTCCAGCCTCTAGGTCACAAGGCCGCTCGTGATGGCACACATCTGTCACCATCGTTACGCGCACCTGTGCGTCATCACTCACTTGGACTCCATCACTCCCCTGATTACCTTTCCTATATATGTCACTCCCTTTAGTTCCTTCCCCAGGCGTTATTGTTTCTGTTTCAGTTTGATGTCTGTGTACTATTAGTGTTTCTTGTTTTGTATTATGTTCCATTTATTTAATTTAAACACTCACTTCCTGAACTTGCTTCCCGACGCAGCGCACATCGTTACAGAACAGCGCCACAAATAATTTCACGATAAAGACAAGGTGAGACTGCCATTATTTTGGGGAGGGAATTCGGTCAAGATTCGACTCCTGGTATCATATGAACACACATAAGACAACGAAAATGTTTAGAATTGCAAGCAATTTGCTTTTGAACTGCACTTGTTTCTCTCTGCCAACAACAGTGGTGTGAACCGTTTGAACAGTTTGGTTGTATGGGTTGGGGTTTGTTACTACTCCGTTGAATGGTAATATCCATCCAGACCTATGCCACCAAGGACATGTGTTTGACCAGACTTTTTCAAATAGTACTGGAGCACCCATGCTATAGGTCTACAACACATTAATAAATAGTACTGCAGTACCCCTGCTATAGGTCTACAATACATTAATAAATAGTCCTGGAGCACCCATACTATAGGTCTACAACACAATAATAAATAGTACTGCAGTACCCCTGCTATAGGTCTACAATACATTAATAAATAGTACTGGAGCACCCATGCTATAGGTCTACAACACATTAATAAATAGTACTGCCAGTACCCCTGCTGTAGACTACAACCACAATTAATAAATATTACTGGAGTACCCCTGCTATAGCTACACACATTAATAAATAGTACAGGAATACCCCTGCTATATAGGACTACAACACATTAATAAATAAGTACTGCAGTACCCCTGCTATAGGACTACAACACATTATATAGTACTGGAATACCCTGCTATAGGACTACAAACACATTAATAAATAGTACTGAATACCCCTGCTATAGGACTACAACACAATTAATAAATAGTACTGGAATACCCCTGCTATAGGACTACAACACATTAATAAATAGTACTGGATACCCCTGCTATAGGTCTACAACACATTAATAAATAGTACTGGAGTACCCCTGCTATAGGTACTACAACACATTAATAATATAGTACTGCAGTACCCCTGCTATAGGACTACAACAATATTAAAAATAGTACTGCAGGTACCCCTGCTATAGGACCTACAACACATTAATAAATAGTACTGGAATACCCCTGCTATAGGACTACAACACATTAATAAATAGTACTGGAGTACCCCTGCTATAGGACTACAACACATTAATAAATAGTACTGCAGTACCCCTGCTATAGGACTACAACACATTAAAAATAGTACTGGATACCCCTGCTATAGAGACTACAACACATTAATAAATAGTACTGGAATACCCCTGCTATAGGACTACAACACATTAATAAATAGTACTGGAAGTACCCCTGCTATAGACTACAACACATTAATAAATAGTACTGCAGTACCCCTGCTATAGGACTACAACACATTAATAAATAGTACTGGGTATCACCCTGCTATAGGACTACAACACATTAATAAATAGTACTGGAATACCCCTGCTATAGGTCTACAACACATTAATAAATAGTACTGGCATACCCCTGCTATAGGACTACAACACATTAATAAATAGTACTGGAGTACCCCTGCTATAGGACTACAACACATTAATAAATAGTACTGAGTACCCCTGCTATAGGACTACAACACATTAATAAATAGTACTGGAGTACCCCTGCTTAGACTATCAACACATTAATAAATAGTACTGCAGTACCCCTGCTATAGGACTACAACACACATTAATAAATAGTACTGAGTACCCCTGCTATAGGACTACAACACATTAATAAATAGTACTGGAGTACCCCTTATAGGACTACAAACACATTAATAAATAGTACTGGCAGTACGCCCTGCTATAGGACTACAACACATTAATAAATAGTACTGTGATACCCCTGCTATAGGACTACAACACATTAATAAATAGTACTGGAGTACCCCTGCTATAGGACTACAACACATAATAAATAGTACTGGAGTACCCTGCTATAGGACTACAACACATTAATAAATAGTACTGGAAGTACCCTGCTATAGACTACAACACATTAATAAAATATAGCTGGAATACCCCTGCAAATTAGCTACAACACATTAATATAATAGTACTGACAGTAACCCTCTATAGGACGTACAACACATTAATAAATAGTACTGAGTACCCTGCTATAGGACTACAACACATATAAATATAGTATGGAATACCCCTGCTATGGACTACAACACATTAATTAAATAGTACTGGAGTACCCCTGGTATAGGACTACAAACATTAATAAATAGTACTGGAGTACCCTGCTATAGACTACAACCATTATAAATAGTACTGCAGATACCCCTGCTGTATATGCAGCTATCAACACAATACATAAATAGTACTGCAGACCCTGCTATAGTCGATACAACACATTAATAATAGTACTGGCAGTACCCCTGCTTATAGGACTACAAACATTAATAATGACGCAAGTACCCTGCTATAGGACTAAACATTAATAATAAGTACTGGAATACCCCTGCTATAGGCTACAACACATTAATAAATAGTACTGCGAAGTACCCCTGCTATAGGACTACAAACCATTAATAAAGAGTACTGAGTACCCCTGCTATAGGACTACAACACATTAATAAACTAGTACTGGCAACTACCCTGCTATAGGACTACAACACATTAATAAATATACTAGGAATTACCCCTGCTATAGGACTACAACAACCATTAATAAATAGTACTGGAGACCCTGCTATAGGACTACAACACATTCAATAATAGGACTGCATACCCCTGCTAGGACTACAACACTTATAGATTACTGGAGTACCCCTGCTATAGGACTTACAACACAATAATAAATAGTACTGGAATACCCTGCTATAGGTCTACAACACATTAATAAATAGTTTACTGGACATACCCCTGCTATAGGACTAACACACATTAATAAATAGTACTGGGATACCCCTGCTATAGGACTACAACACATTAATATAATAGTACTAGCGTACCCCTGCTATAAGGACACAACACATTAATAAATAGTTACTGGAGTACCCCTGCTTTAGGCTACAACACATTAATAAATAGTACTCATACACCCTGCTTAGGCATACAACACATTAATAAATAGTACTGAGTACCCCTGCTATAAGGACTACAACACATTAATAAATTACTGCAGTACCCCTGCTATAGGACTACAACACATTAATAAATAGTACTGGAATACCCTGCTATAGGACTAAACACATTAATAAATAGTACTGCAGTACCCTTCTATAGGCTACAACACATTAATAAATAGTACTGAGTACCCCTGCTATAGGACTACAACACATTAATAATGTACTGGAATCCCCTGCTATAGGACAACAACACATTAATAAATAGTACTGGATACCCCTGCTATAGCTACAAACACTTATAAATAGTACTGCATACCCCTGCTATAGGTCTACAACACATTAATTAATAGTACTGCAGTACCCCTGCTATAGGACTACAACACATTAATAAATAGTACTTGCAGTACCCCTGCTATAGGACTACAACACATTAATAAATAGTACTGGGATACCCTGCTATAGGACTACAACACATTAAATAATAGTACTGAGATACCCTGCTATAGGACTACAACACATTAATAAATAGTACTGCAGTACCCCTGCTATAGGACTACAACACATTAATAAATATACTGCAAGACCCCTGCTATAGGACTACAACACATTAATAAAATAGTACTGGAATACCCCTGCTATAGGACTACAAACATTAATAAATAGTACTGGAGTACCCCTGCTATTAGGACTACAACACATTAATAAATAGTACTGCAGTACCCCTGCTATAGGACTACAACACATTAATAAATAGTTACTGGAGTACCCCTGCTATAGGACTACAACACATTAATAAATAGTACTGGAATACCCCTGCTATAGGTCTACAACACATTAATAAATAGTACTGGAATACCCCTGCTATAGGACTACAACACATTAATAAATAGTTACTGGAATACCCCTGCTATAGGACTACAACACATTAATAAATAGTACTGGAAGTACCCCTGCTATAGGACTACAACCATTAATAAATAGTACTGCAGTACCCCTGCTGTAGGACTACAACATATATAAAATAGTACTGCAGTACCCTGCTTAGGACTACAAACACATTAATAAATAGTACTGGCAGTACCCGCCTCTATAGGACTACAACACATTAATAAATAGTACTGCAGTACCCCTGCTGTAGACTACAACACATTAATAAATATAGTACTGGAGTACCCCTGCTATAGGACTACAACACATTAATAAATAGTACTGGAGTACCCCGCTATAGCTGACTACACACATTAATAAATAGTACTGGAGTACCCCTGCTAGTGGACTACAACACATTAATAAATCAGTACGAGTATACCCCCTGGCTCATAGGACTTACAAGCCCAATAGTAAATAGAATCAGTACTGTGGAGTACTCCTTGCCGTATAGGACTACAAACACTTAATAATAGATACTGGAGATACCCCTGCTATAGGACTACTCAACAACATTAATAAGATAGGGTGGGGGGGGGGGGGAATGAGCGGCGGGGGGGGACCCCGGACTAGGACGTATCGTATAGGCACATTAATAAATAGTACTGGAGTACCCCTGCTGTAGGCCTACAACAGATGCATGGCTCCTAGCCTACCATGCATGAGGCTACTTTCTGTCCTTAACTTCTTGTCAATATGGGGGCGCTGTTTTCACTTTGTAAAAATTCGTTCCCAAATTAAACTGCCTCGTACTCAATTCTTGCTCGTACAATATGCATATTATTATTACTATTGGATAGAAAACACTCTCTAGTTTCTAAAACCGTTTGAATTATATCTGTGAGTAAAACAGAACTCAAGTTGCAGCTAACTTCCTATCAGGAAGTGAGAAATCTCTGTTCCAGGGTCAGTTTATTAATTTGCATGTAATCTATGAGTCGACATGCACTGCATACGATTTCCCCTAGATGTCAGTAAGCAGTGAGAATTGGAATGGGGTTGCTAGGCAGATCTGAGGCCATATAAAGGCTTTTGGAACGTGGGGTGCACTCTTTTCAACGTTCGTCATGGCRCAAGACAGACCTCAGGATGGCATTCTGAAAAGCTCTCGTTATAGGCCTTAGATATATCCGGCTCTGATTTTATTCGATATAGGTGTTAAAGACATCATAATGTAGTTATTTTAAACCGAGTTATATCAGTTTATATCAGTATATTGCGATTTTCGGATATTTCTTTGTGCTGCGTTATGAAGAGTTGGACACGTCTGGGCCACATAGCTAATGTTTGCTGCTAATTCCTAAGTTGAAGACGACAATCTACAACCGAGCAACGATGATTCTGGACAAAGGACCACTTGCAGAAGATTCTGATGGAAGCTCATCAAAAAGTAAGAACTATTTATGATTGTCACGTTCCTGACCTGTTTTCTGTTGTTTTGTATGTGTGTGATGGTCAGGGCGTGAGTTTTGGGTGGGCATTCTATGTTGTGTGTTTCTATGTTGGTTTAGGGTTGCCTGGTATGGCTCTTAATTAGAGGCAGGTGTTTTGCGTTCCTCTAATTAAGAGTCATATTTAGGTAGGTTGTTTCACTGTGTTGGTTGTGGGTGGTTGTTACCTGTCTCTGTGTTTGTGTTCTGCACCAGATAGGTCTGTATCGGTTTTCACGGTTTGTTGTTTTGTTTGTTGTTTGTAGTGTTCACTTGTCGTCAAATTAAACATGTTGAACACTAACCGCGCTGCACTTTGGTCCTMTCCTTCACCCCTGGAAGAAAGCCGTTACAATGATGTTAATTCGTTGTTCTGTTGAAAAATGTTACACTACTATTCCGCCATTAATTTCGGTGCGGTCTCGCTTTAACGCACGCTGTATGTCGTAGTAACGTTAATTTTAAAAATCTAACACAGCGGTTGCATTAAGAACTAATGTATCTTTCATTTGCTGTCCAACCTGTATTTTTTAGTGAAGTTTATGATTAGTTATTGATTAGATTAGGTGCCTCTCCCAAGATTTCTCCCGACATTTTGTTGGCAGCTTGGCTACTATTCTCATTGTATAACCACGATTTGTGCCGCTAAATATGCACATTTTCGAACAAACAATATATGTATTGTGTAATATGATGTTATAGGACTGTCATCTGATGAAGTTTTGAGAAGGTTAGTGAAAAATGTAATATCTTTTGCTGGTTTATTCGCTATCGCTAACGTGCATGAATCAATGCTGCTGTGTGGTTGGCTATTGTAGTAAGCTAATATAATGCTAAATTGTGTTTTCGCTGTAAAACACTTAAAGAATCTGAAATATTGTCTGGATTCACAAGATCTTTGTCTTTCATTTGCTGTACGCTGTGTATTTTTCATAAATGTTTTATGATGAGTATTTAGGTAATTCACGTTGCTCTCTGTAGGTATTCTAGTTGCTTTGGTGAGAGTTGTGATGGTGGCTGCAATGTAAAACTATGATTTATACCTGAAATATGCACATTCTTCGAACAAAACATATGCTATACAATAAATATGTTATCAGAATGTCATCTGATGAAGTTGTTTCTTGGTTAGTGACTATTTATATCTTTATTTGGTCGAATTTGTGATAGCTACCTATGCAGGGGRAAAATGGTGGGAAAAAAAAGTTGTGTMTTTTGCTATGGTGGTTAGCTAATAGAAATACATATTGTGTCTTCCCTGTAAAACATTTTAAAAATCAGAAATGATGGCTGGATTCACAAGATGTGTATCTTTCATTTGGTGTTTTGGACTTGTGATTTCATGAACATTTTATTATATGATATCCCTGTGGCTTTAGGCTAGGCTATGCTAGTCAGCTTATTTGATGGGGGGATCCCGGATCCGGGGTTGTGACTCGTTAGAGGTTAATACGCAAACTCAAATGAAATAATATGAAAATTAAATTAAAACTAAACAGAATAAAAAATAAAAAAATAATTGAAAAACAAAATAATAGAAAATCACAAAACTATAAAACCTACGGATGTTGTAGAGCATGAACCTGCAGGAGCGTGTCATTGCTTTGATGTTTTCAGAGAATGACCGGGTGTTGTCCAGGGTCACGCCAAGGTTCATTGCGCTCTGGAAGAGAGACACCGTAGAGTTGTCAACCATGATGGAGTAGTCTTGGAGCGGCAGGCCTTCCCAGGGAGGAAAAGCTGTCGAGGTTGAGATTGAGCTAGAGATGGTCGGCCGACATCCAAGCACCTGGGTGTCAGAAGGGGGGGAAAGGTAGTGTCATCCGCATAGCAATGATAGGAGAGAGCATGTGAGGATATGACAAAGCCGAGTGACTTGGTGTATAGAGAGAAAAAGAGAGGGCCTAGGAGGTAGATGGTGGTGTTAAGATGAAGGGCTGTCCAGCACGTCTCCTATCCGGAGGGCAGTGAGAAGAGTGGAAGAAAGGAGTGAAGTTGAGGAAGTAATGGTAGCAGGAGTAGAAACACCACATGATGTTCCTTGTCAACAAAGACATCCTGACATGTTGCATGTTAACAAGGTGGACTTTGTAGCGTGTAATACTTTGGTTATGAACTGCACAGCGCAAACAGAGAGGAAATATGAGAAAATAGGCATCATTGTGAGTGCGGCTTAGTGTTTTTTGGGACTCAGGGACTCAAGGAATCCTGTCRATGAATGAATGCTCCGTCCTCACAGGCACCTGATCCTGTTTAGGTATGTGATTTGAACTGTCACTGAAGAAGTGGCATGTTTTTTTGTTATTATTTTATTGTTGATTTTTGTATGATGCCAGGTCCCCCCCCATTCCCGTACAGTAGGTGGCGGCAATACACAAATAGAAGAGGGCCTAGAACTGAGCCCTGAGAGCATGTGATGCAGCTACTCAACTCCTCACCATTATATATTCACTATGTCGCCATGGTTACTAAAGGCCTTGGTGCTTGCTCCATCTACTCCCCTATTCTACTGTGTCAGCCTGTCAGGTTCTCTGGACTAGTTTGGGAGAGTCAGTAGGCGAGTGAAGGAGGCTCTTTAGGTCGATACTTCTTAATTTTCTACCTAACCTTGGCAGTTAGAGAGGCATTCAAATGTGATTAATTGAATGTTATTCTGCTGAGTTGGCTGAAGGTGTGTGCTTATGTCCCCTCATGTAGGAAAAGCCTCATAAACACAATTCACCTTATCACAGCGTCAATATTGCCCAAATTAACTGAATTATGAATAACGGAATACATTCCTTCACGCTAGGGACCTTTTTGATGTGATTAAGGAAATGTAAAATGAACACAAAATGTCAAAATTACTTCTGATTTAATCTGATTGGGAATGATTTTGGTTAGGAGTTGTGTTCTTGTGGTCAGTCATTTTGGTGAGTCGTTGTGTAGTTCAGTAATTGTGGGGTTCAGTAGTTGTGTAGTTGTGGTCAGTAGTTGTGGTCAGTAGTTATGGTCAGCAGTTTTGTGGTTGTGGTCAGTAGTTGTGTGGTTGTGGTCAGTAGTTGTGGTCAGAAGATAAAATATGGTGCAGATAGAGATGGCAGCTTTGCTTAGGAAACTGTGCAGTAATTTTTATTTTTGATGTATTATTTATTACATTGTTAGCCCAGAAAACAACTTCTTTGGGATAGGGGGGCGCTGTTTTCACTTTGGGGAAAAATCGTGCCCAATTTAAACGGCCTCGTACTCTATTCTAGATCGTACAATATGCATATTATTATTACTATTGGATAGAAAACACTCTCAAGTTTTTAAAACTGTTTGAATTATATCTGTGAGTAAAACAGAACTCATTTGGCAGCAAACTTCCAWACAGGAAGTGAAAAATCTGAAAACGAGGCTCTGTTTCAGGGCCTGCCTATTCAACTGGCTTTTATTTATCGATATGTATGCACTTTATACGCCTTCCACTAGATGKCAACAGGCAGTGGAAGGTTGAATGGGGTGTCTAGCTTGATCTGAGGCCGAATAAGAGCTTTTGGAGTGACAGGTCAGCCATTTTGTCAGTTTTCCACGGCGTGCGAAGGAGCTCCACAATCAATGTCTTCTGAAAAGCGTTCGGTATACACGGCGAATATCTCCGGCTCTGTTTTTATTTGATACATATGAGAAAAACATCATAAAGTAGGATTTTTAAACCGAGTTTTATCAGTTTATTCAACGTTTATTGGGACTTTTGGAATTTTCCGTTCTTTGCGCCAAGAGAAGATGGGCATGTTCGCGCCACATGGCTAGCCAAGGTTGCTAATTCGACAGAAGAAATGGACATTCTAAAACCAAACAACGATTTATTCTGGACCAAGGACTCCTTGCACAACATTCTGATGGAAGCTCAGCAAAAGGAAGACACAATTTATGATGTTATTTCGTATTTCTGTGGAATATGTTCACAGAATATGTGAGCGCTGTCTCACAGTAATGCTTTTTGTATGTTGTAGTAAAGTTATTTAAAAAAATCTAATACAGCGGTTGCATTAAGAACCAGTGTATCTTTCATTTGCTGTACAACATGTATTTTTTAGTAAAGTTTATGATGAGTTCTTTGATTAGATTAGGTGACTGTCCAAAATATCTCCGGAGATTTTGGTRAATTGTTGCTACATTTTCACAATGTATAACCACGATTTGCAGCTCTAAATATGCACATTTTCGAACAAAACATAAATGTATTGTATAACATGATGTTATAAAACTGTCATCTGATGAAGTTGTCCAAAGGTTAGTGATTAATTTTATCTGTATTGCTGTTTTTGTGAAATCTATGCTGGCGGTGGATAAATAGCTTTGTGTGTTTGGCTATTGTGATGAGCTAATATAATTCTATATTGTGTTTTCGCTGTAAAACACTTAAAAAATNACGTTGCTCTCTGTAATTATTCTGGCTGCTTTGGTGCTATTTGTGATGGTGGCTACAATGTAAAACCAGGATTTGTAGCTATAAATATGCACATTTTCGAACAAAACATAAATGTATTGTATAACATGATGTTATAAGACTGTCATCTGATGAAGTTGTTCTAGGTTAGTGATTCATTTTATCTCTATTTGTGGGTTTTGTGAAGGCTACCTATGCGGTGGAAACATGGTGAAAATATGCCGTTGTGTGTTTGGCTATTGTGGTTAGCTAATATAAATACATATTGTGTTTTCGCTGTAAAACATTTTAACATTCGGAAATGATGGCTGGATTCATAAGATGTTTATCTTTCATTTGCTGTATTGGACTTGTGATTTCATGAAATTATATTATATGATATCCCTGTCCCGTTAGGCTAGGAGATGCTTTGAGGCTGTATTTGTATTTTTTTTGTATTGTATTCACCCAACTTCACTGTAAGGTGTACACCTGTTGTATTCGGCGCATGTGACAAATACAATTTGATTTGATTTGCACATCAGACTGCAGTCGGAGCATCGTGATCGAAAAACGTTCAACATGAATGACATTAACCATCCTTATTCAAATCTCTTCCATTTCTCTGAGTGTATTTATTCAGGTCTAACCAGGATGTGCCTATACAGCCTCAAAGCATCTCCAGCCCTCCCAGAGTCAACATGGGTGATTGTTGAGGGGTTTAAACAAGCCTCCAAGCAATTTATTTCCAAGGATTAAGTCATCTAATGAATAGCACTGAGTCAATTAGAGCTGGAACTGGGTTTCTTTATCTTTCTCTATTGGCGGTACGCCCTAAATGCCCACCTTGACAGGCCATATCAGCAAACGGCAGGGGAACAGAGAGAGGAAATAAATAAGAATGGGAAAAGAGAACGGGTGGGTGACTTTTTCTTTTGATGATGAAATCTCTGTCTCACTCTCCCCCCTCTCTTCGCTCTCTTTCTCTGCCCCTCTCTCTCTCTGCACAAAGTTATTCTGTCGGGTCTGAAAGACGGATGACTGTGCCTGTATTATGGTGATTGATGTTACAAAGCAAGTTAAATTTAACACATTGCTTGGTGTAAAGCCTTATTTCCCAGAGTGCCTTTCGAGTGAGTTGTAGAGTTACCAGCTACATGTATGCCTGTATTTGTTAGTGAAAGAGACATGGTTCTTGCATGTACTTTTTCTTGCATGGCTAACTACCAGGAAGTTTAAAAAGACCGGCTGAGTCGGCGAGGAAACGCAAATTCATGAGCTCGCCTTGACTGACAGCTCTTTGAAACACATATGTTAAGTAACTTGGACGCAGTGTTGCATCAAATTTGGTGATACACAAAGCGTTGCATTTCTCTTGTAGCACAGTTCACAGCAGCACTGATGGATGTGTTGACTTGATAACTGTATCAGAGTTTTGAACGACCCTTCCCCCCCGTTTCTACCATGCTGGCTGAAGACCAAGCTAGCCAGTAACTAGCTAACACCAGACACAGATGAAGACCTAGCTAGCTAGTAACTAGCTAACACCAGACACAGATGAAGACCAAGCTAGCCAGTAACTAGCTAACACCAGACACAGATGAAGACCAAGCTAGCCAGTAACTAGCTAACACCAGACACAGATGGAGACCTAGCTAGCCAGTAACTAACGTAAACTCATGAAAACTCGTACATCGCCTTGGTCCGTACAATTGCCCTTATTTTAGCGCCCCAAAAACGTAATACTTCCAGATCAACTGCAATGTCAATACCATTATAAAGCACAATTTCTCCCCTTTCCAACATTATCAATTACATGACCTAAATGCTGCCTGTTTCTGCATAATTCAAGCAGGCAATGAGCCCCGTCGGGTCTTTTTAAAAATGGCGGGTGGGGAAGCGAAACTAATGCCTGATAGTGAGAAGGAGAGATGTTGTGTGGGAAAATTGCTTTTTTTCACTCGATCTGTCCAACTTATCACCTYTAAAATGTAAATAAAACACTATAAAGAGTTTATATAATGTGTTATTACATACCTATTTGAAGGTTTGTGTCGAATTTGAATCGTGTTTTTAGGGTGGTGCTAAAGTGATCTTAGAAGTAAATAGCGGCTTTGAGAATGATGATCGAATGCAATGACGACGCAAAAAATGACTAGGTATCCCCCCTGTCCATTTCTTGTTTTTAAACGATGAGAGAAGTGCTACACCTGGTGGAGAGAGATTGTAAGACAGAAATAGTTGCTTTATGCGTGCTGTACGTTACGACATGACACGTCACGATGTCACGGAGGGTCCGTTTTTTCAACTTTTSTCCAATACTATAGAGCCATTACCATGTCGATCAACGCTTGAATAGAAACCTAGTTCACACCCCAGATTTTGAAGTAAACACAGTCTCTACAGTCCAATTAGTTTTCTTTGTAGCCTCGTTTGAATGTTGCGGTTGCGCACATTTGTACGGAATGGGGTGAGTTGACGTTAGCTAACACCAGACAAAGATGAAGACCAAGCTAGCCAGTAACTAGCTAACACCAGACACAGATGAAGACCTAGCTAGCCAGTAACTAGCTAACACCAGACACAGATGAAGANACAGATGAAGATCTAGCTAGCCAGTAACTAGCTAACACCAGACACAGATGAAGACCTAGCTAGCCAGTAACTAGCTAACACCAGACACAGATGAAAGTACAAGTAATTTTGGCACCAGTACAGTAGCTATCAAGTTATATAAACCATGCCCCTCTGCAAACACGCCTTTTCCGATCTTAGGTACAAGGCGGTACTTATTTTAATTAGGTAAGAGAATATCATGTTACCATTGGTTTATTAAACTGAGAGTTAAGGCGACATCACGTTGTTCCTTAATAATGAGTGCAAGTGTTTGACATGATGGAGAAGACAAGTAATTTTAAGATCAAACTTGATCAATGTAGTAGCAACAGTCATTTTTCATACTTTGATCTGGGTTCCTTCAAATGTCATCCATTTTCATGAAAACATGATTTTGACTGTTCATGACCTTCAATACAATACTTATTTCATAAAGCCTTATTTTGAGGGCATAGACTCTAAACATAACAATTAAGGCTTAGATTCAATCAGATCAAGCATTAACCTCCAATAGCAGTGTAACGGCTGATTTCCTCCTCTTCGTCTGAAGGATCGGACCAAGACGCAGAGTGGAAAGTGTCCATGTTTTATTATCAATAAACTGAACACTACACGAAACAAAATAACAAAAGAGAATCTAACCGACAAACAGTCCCGTGTGGCACAACTACAGAAACACCCACCAACAAAGGACCAAGCAGAGTGGAAAAGGGCAGCGACAGCAGCAGCAGCAGYGGAGAAAAACCCAGGACTCATGGACGTGGGAGGAGATTCTGGACGGYAAGGGACCCTGGGCTCAGCCAGTGGAATATCGCCGTCCTAAAGCCGAGTTGGAGGCAGCAAAGGCAGAGAGGCGCTGGTATGAGGAGGCAGCGCAGCGACGCGGTTGGGAGCCCGAGAGTCAGACCCAAAAAATTATTGGGGGGGTGGGCACACGCGGAGTGTGGCAAAGCCGGGTAGGAGACCTGAGCCAACTCCCCGTGCTTACCGTGGAGTGAGAGTGCGTCGTACTGGTCAGACACCGTGTTATGCGGTGGAGCGCAAGGTGTCCCCAGTACGCGTGCTTAGCCCAGTGCGGGCTATTCCACCTCGCCGCACTGGCAGGGCTACGGGGACCATTCAACCAGGTAAGGTTGGGCAGGCTCGGTGCTCAATAGCTCATGTACTCCTTCACGGTCCGGTATATCCGGTGCCACCTCCACGTACCAGTCCTCCGGTGGCAGCCCCCCGCACCAGGCTGTCTCTCCGTCTCCTCCCTACAGGTGTACCTGCCTGCCCAGCGACGTCTGAGCTGCCTGCCTGCCTGCCCAGCGACGTCTGAGCTGCCTGCCTGCCCAGCGCCGTCTGAGCTGTCTGCCCAGCGCCGTCTGGGCTGCCTGCCTGCCCAGCGCCGTCTGGGCTGCCTGCCTGCCCAGCGCCGTCTGAGCTGCCTGGCTGCCCCGAGCCGTCAGAGCCACCCGTCAGTCAGGAGCCGCTGGAGCCGTCCGTCAGTCAGGAGCCGCCGGAGCCGCCAGCCAGCCAGGAGCTGCCAGAGCCGCCAGCCAGCCAGAAGCAACCAGAGCCGCCAGCCAACCAGGAGCTGCCAGAGCCGCCAGCCAGGACCCGCCAGAGCCGCCAGCCAGCCAGGACCAGCCAGAGCCGCCAGCCAGCCATGACCAGCCAGAGCGGTCAGCCAGCCATGACCAGCCAGAGCCGCCCGCCAGTCCGGAGCTGCCCCTCAGTCCGGTGCTGCCCCTCAGTCCGGTGCTGCCCCTCAGTCCGGTGCTGCCCCTCAGTCCGGTGCTGCCCCTTAGTCCGGTGCTGCCCCTTGGTCCAGTGGGGTTGATATGGAGGGCGATTAAGGAGGCGGACAAAGACATTGTTAAAGTGGGGTCCACGTCCCGCGCCAGAGACGCCACCGCGGACAGATGCCCACCCAGACCCTCCCCTAGAGTTTTAGGTGGTGCGCCCGGAGTTCGCACCTTGAGGGGGGGGTTCTGTCACGTTCCTGACCTGTTTTCCCTTGTTTTGTATTTATTTAGTTGGTCAGGGCGTGAGTTGGGTGGGTTGTCTATGTGTGATTTTCTATGTTGGGATTTTGTGTTTGGCCTGGTATGATTCTCAATCAGAGGCAGCTGTCAATCGTTGTCCCTGATTGAGAATCATACTTAGGCAGCAGGGGTTTCACGTGTGTTTTGTGGGTGTTTGTTGCCGTGTTAGTGTTTTTTCACCACATGGTACTGTTTCGGTTTTCTGCACATCGTTTATTGTTTTTGTATTTCAGTGTTCAGTTCGGTTTTAATAAATCATCATGAGCACTTACCACTCTGCATATTGGTCCGATCCTTCTCGCCTCTCCTCGTCCGATGAGGAGAACGAAATAGACAATCGTTACAAGCAGACACCTGAATTGCGGATGTTTTGGCGGTGTCAAAGGTGGAGGTGCGTTAGAGCCCTCAAATCAGTGAGCAGAAGCCACACCCGCCCCACTCCCGTTAGAAGTTAAGAACGAGAAAGTGTAGGCTACATTGAAGTAATTACGCTAAAATTGAAAAATCATTCAACAAAAGAATGAGGATTTTTATCATTCTAATTGAGGTGTAGAGACATGCCCATCGCAGGATGTGTAAAAAAAATGAGATCATTGATGCAATTTCATTGTTGTTTGAGTGGCTTTGTGCATCACTCAATTAGCTTAAGATGATTTTACTGCAACACTGCTCACTTCATCCAAGTTGCGTGACATAAGCGTTTGGTTGAAAAAGTGTCATCCTACAAATACCTAGGTATTTGGTTCGATGACAAGTTGTCCTTTAAAGTTCATGTGGATAATCTTGTAACAAAGCTTAAATTGAAATTGGGTTTTTATTTTCGTAATAAAGCTTGCTTCCCGCTTATGGCTAGAAAGAAGCTTGTTCAGTCCACTTTTCTCTCTGTAATTGATTATGGTGACTTCTTGTATATGCATGCAGCATCCTCCATTTTACAGAGACCGGACTCTGCATCCTTGCACTTTATTACAAATGCCAAGTCACTCACCCACCATTGCACATTGTACCAAATGGTAGGTTGGACCTCACTTTATATGCACAGAAAGATACATTTGTATGTGTTCATCTACAAATCCCATTTGTTGCCATACCCGGTCTGCTAGGTGGTTGCTACTTAAAGTCCCCAGGACGTACAGTTTTAGGCAAGACTGCCTTCTCATCTTGTGCACCAGACGCATGGAATAGTCTACAATCGATGCTTCATCTAGATATKTTAGTGCCACTGAATKAATTTDAAATATTGATGGGAGACTTTGTTACAAAGGAGTATAAATGCTTTTTTTAGGCTGGATCATGTTGTTGTATTGTATTGTTGTATGTTTTAATTCTGTAATGTATTGATTGTTGCTGCCTTCTTGGCCAGGTCTCCCTTGAAAAAGAGACCCTGGATCTCAATGGGCTTTTCCTGGTTAATTAAAAATAAATAAAAAGAGCTGTCAGTCAAGGCGAGCTGATAGTTTAAAGCTCTACCCGCCCACTCATCCTGTCTTTTCAAACTTCCTGTTAGTACTTTTTCTCAAATGTTGAGCATTTTTATCCCAGAAAAATATCATTTTAGTCACTCATGAGGCTATTTCTCATGGGAATCAGAATGACTATTCGGCACATATCCCTTGACTATTATAACACATGACATATTCTAATACAAAAGCATTAACATATTTCAGCAAAACGTCACTATACCATTGGTGATATCCCATTGGAAGTTACATAGGTGTTTAAGAAAYTCATACACTTCAGTAAACTTAAAACTACAAAGCCATCCATGTTCAACCATAATATGTGATAATGATTCAACAGAACAGATGAACCGGAATGACATTTACTCTCACAGGTGGCCAAAAATAACTAACTGAAAGCCACACCCCTAATAAGCCACGCCTCCAGTTCTGTGCTCTAACCCGCTGGGTCATATCTCATTAACCCAGCATCAACAAACCAACCTTGATCTTTTGAAAAAGCAACCCAACTAAGTGACCCAATGTCCACAACACAGTATTTTTTATTCACTAACAAATTCAAATTCAGTCATGGGTGGTAACTCTACAATTCACTTGAAAGGCAAGGCACTCTGGGAAATATGCAAATAAAGCACTACACTAAGCAGTGTGTTAATTCAACACTGGCGTGGTCCACACTTTAAACGGGTCCACACTTTAAATGTTAATTTAACAATGGGGAATTTGCTGTGTAATCCTCAGAGCATGCGCAGACCAGCTGGCTGGTGTGTTTACGGACATATTCAATCAATCCTTATCCCAGTCTGCTGTTCCCACATGCTTCAAGATGGCCACCACTGTTCCTGTTCCCAAGAAAGCTAAGGTAACTGAGCTAAATGACTATCGCCCCGTAGCACTCACTTCCGTCATCATGAAGTGCTTCGAGAGACTAGTCAAGGACCATATCACCTCCACCCTACCTGACACCCTAGACCCACTCCAATTTGCTTACCGCCCCAATAGGTCCACAGACGACGCAATCGCAATCACACTGCACACTGCCCTAACCCATCTGGACAAGAGAAATACCAATGTAAGAATGCTGTTCATCGACTACAGCTCAGCATTTAACACCATAGTACCCTCCAAACTCGTCATTAAGCTCGAGACCCTGGGTCTCGACCCCGCCCTGTGCAACTGGGTCCTGGACTTCCTGACGGGCCGCCCCCAGGTGGTGAGGGTAGGTAACAACATCTCCACCACGCTGATCCTCAACACTGGGGCCCCACAAGGGTGCGTTCTCAGCCCTCTCCTGTACTCCCTGTTCACCCATAACTGCATGGCCATGCACGCCTCCAACTCAATCATCAAGTTTGCAGACGACACTACAGTGGTAGGCTTGATTACCAACAACGACGAGGCGGCCTACAGGGAGGAGGAGAGGGCCCTYGGAGTGTGGTGTCAGGAAAATAACCTAACACTCAATGTCAGCAAAACAAAGGAGATGATTGTGGACTTCAGGAAACAGCAGAAGGAGCAGCCCCCTATCCACATCGACGGGACAGTAGTGGAGAAGGTGGAAAGTTTTAAGTTCCTCGGCGTACACATCACGGACAAACTGAAATGGTCCACCCACACAGACAGCATGGTGAAGAAGGCGCAGCAGCGCCTCTTCAACCTCAGGAGGTTGAAGAAATTCAGCTTGTCACCAAAAACACTCACAAACTTTTACAGATGCACAATCGAGAGCATCCTGTCGGGCTGTGTCACCGCCTGGTACAGCAACTGCTCCGCCAACAACCGTAAGGCTCTCCAGAGGGTAGTGAGGTCTGCACAACGCATCACCGGGGGCAAACTACCTGCCCTTCAGGACACCTACACCACCCGATGTCACGGGAAGGCCAAAAAGATCATCAAGGACAACAACCACCCGAGCCAATGCATGTTCACCCCGCTATCATCCAGAAGGCGAGGTCAGTACAGGTGCATCAAAGCTGGGACCGAGAGACTGAAAAACAGCTTCTATCTCAAGGCCATCAGACTGTTATACAGCCATCACTAACATTGAGTGGCTGCTGCCAACATACTGACTCATCTCTACCCACTTTAATAATGAAAAAATGTATGTAATAAATGTATCACTAGCCACTTCAAACAATGCCACTTTATATAATGTTTACATACCCTACATTACTCATCTCATATGTATATACTGTACTCTATACCATCTACTGCATCTTGCCTAAGCCGTTCGGCCATCGCTCGTTCATATATTTGTATTTTTATGTACATATTCTCATCCATTCCTTTACACTTGTGTGTATAAGGTAGTTGTTGTGAAATTGTTAGGTTAGATTACTTGTTAGATATTACTTAGATATTACTGCATGGTCGGAACTAGAAGCACCAGCATTTCGCTACACTCGCATTAACATCTGCTAACCATGTGTATGTGACAAATACAATTTGATTTGATTTGATTTGGGGCATGGAGTGAGAGTGTGGAGGGAGAGGAGAGACACCACATATATCGTCTCACTCATCTAGTCAGGTGGGACAGATGACGCAAAGGTCATAAGCAGACACACAAACCATTCTAAACAAAATTCTGCAGGCAGATCTCTAGTTACACCCCAGAACATCGCACAGCCACCACCTGAATGGACCAGACAAACTCCTCTCAGTAGATTAGGTTCTCTTCCCATCCATTTATCCACATTTAGCTGGGAACAAGAAAAGTTATCTTCTCAGGTCAATCCTAGTGCAACTCCTACTGCACTCAAATATGGTTGTAAACTTATAGCCAGGGGGTATGAGGAGGAGAGAGCAAACCACACACCAGTCAGAGTTATACTTAAACTTCACATTTAACAATAATTAAGCTTTTGCAATAGCATTTGACTTTCAACATTTCAGTATCTCTAATGAAAAGTTGAGAGTGGTCAACATAATGGCAACTGAGATCTTTTATAGTAAAGATCCACCCCCTAGTCGACATGACAAACCACAGATAATAGGAACTGTTCACAAAGAAAGACTTTTACTTGAGAGAGGAGTATCCCATAGCCAGATAGCATTCGCTATAAATTATCTTTCAGTTTGGTCTCTAAGACGAGGTTCTAATCTCGTTCCTGGTACTTCATAGTACAAAAACACCAACTCATCCAATGGCATATATCAATTGTCAATTCTAGATACTCCCATCTCAAGAACACCCCACCCCTGGACAAGCTCACTGAGGGGAGTGAGCTTCTAGGTCATATACTATCTCAAGATAAGTGCAACATCAGAGGGGACATACAATGGTTCCAGACACTGCCATACTCCTCCCCCCAATGGGAAAAGGAGGGAGTGACTGGCGTGCAAACATTGTGGAGACACTTAATTGGTTCCCTATTAATCATGCCATCCCTTCACATGGTTTAAGAATAGTTAAAGACACGTTCGCATAAGAAGACAATGTTCCATTCTGTCCTCCTCGCCTTCTGATATTCTGCATAGCACCAGATGGTTTAACAGATACATTCACATATGAAGACAAGCCTGACCTCTCCCCTCTCTGGGCCCCAAGTGACTGAGCCCTAGCTGAGAAGGGATAAGTGCAACTGCCAACCCTATAGTCCAAAGGGAAACATTCTAATGACAAGATATCTCACATAAGCATATTATGAAAATAAAACATCTATCTATTGTTACCCAACTAATTCTGATTCATCCGCAACAGGGGGGGGGGGGTGATTTGGTGAAGTAGTAGTGAGTACCCTCTATGAGAAATGAAGGGTAGGTTGTATCAACATCGATAACCCATCAATGGGTTAATCAATGTAATACTATCCCCAACTGGTTAAACCAATGGTAAATCAACCCTTCAACTGGGTCATCAATGTTAAATCAACCTTTCAACTGGGTTAAACCAATTTAAATCAACCCCTCAACTGGGTTAAACCAATGTTAATCAACCCCTCAACTGGGTTAATCAATGTTAAATCAACCCCTCAACTGGGTTAAATCAATGTTAAATCAACCCTCAACTGGGTTAAACCAATGTTAAATCAACCCCTCAACTGGGTTAAACCAATGTTGAATCAACCCTCAACTGGGTTCAATCAATGTTAAATCAACCTTTCAACTCGGTTAAACCAATGTTAAATCAACCATCAACTGGGTTAAACCAATGTTAAATAAAACCCTTCAACTGGGTTAAACCAATGTTAAATCAACCCCTAAACTGGGTTAAACCAATGTTAAATCAACCCCTCAACTGGGTTAAACCAATTTTAAATCAACTCATCAACTGGTTTAAACCAATGTTAAATCAACCCATCAACTGGGTTAAACCAATGTTAAATCAACCCCTCAACTGGGTTAGATCTGTCACATCTGCTCCTGCTCACCCCCCGGCGCTTAAGGGCGCCAGGCTGCCCTGCATCACGCACTCCTATCATCCACTATGCACACTTGCCTTCCCTCTTCACGCGCATCAGCGATATTGGACTCACCTGGACTCATTCATCACCTGTTAATTTCCTCCCCTATATTTGTCAGTTCCCTTGCTCTGTTCCCTGCTGCCGCATTAATTGTTTATTGTCTGTGTTACCTGTTTGCTGACGCTGTTACTGGCTCGTTCCATGTCCGTTCTATATTAAATGTTTTACTCCCCGTACCTGCTTCGCCTCTCCAGCGTCAACTCATGTGACAAAATCAATGTTGAATCAACCCTTCAACTGGATTAAATCAATGTTAAATCAACCCTTCAACTGGATTAAATCAATGTTAAATCAACCCTTCAACTGGATTAAATCAATGTTAAATCAACATGTATCTCATAATCTTGTTGCACCAAAATGTAAACCTCGTTTTAAATTAATCCTAGTTTAGTCTAATCCTTCTTCTGAACTAAATTTAATTTGGACTTTAAACCTAGATCAAATTGTCCATTATGACATGTCACTAATCATAGTTTAGTGATTTAACCTTAGTTGAACTAATCCAGATTTAAAATTAAGTGGTGCAACACATCTCTGATTAATTATAAACCTAGATTTAAAATATCTAGATTAGGTGTAATCTAAGATTCATTTAAACCATGTTGGTGCAACCCACCCGAATACTTGAATTAGCTCCCAGCGCGTACGCCAAGGCTTTAGTGCAGTGGTCTAATGCCACATGTACGGAGCAATAGACTCTGAGAGACTGTGTGTGTGAGCTGGAGTTCCAGTGTGTGTTGTGTCTGCGTGGCGGCACGTAGGGATCAGACAGGGGATCAGGCCAGGAATATCGGTGGAATATTTCTTGTTAAAACAGTGAACTGGAACCACCCCGGAGCTTCAGTCCCAGACTACGGGAGCGGAGAGACTCGACTATGATTGGTGCCAAACTGAGAGCAGCTCTCAGAGCAATCTAGTGGCGCTGCAGTGTCCACAGTCTTCTTGTTTCAGGGGTTTGTTCTCTATTCATCCATCTTGCTTGGTTTTTCTCCCTTTCACTCTCTCCCCTTTTCTCTCCTCTTTCTCTTTCCTTCATTCATCTTTCTCTCTGTCTCTCTCTCTCTCTCTGTCTCCCTCGCTTAGGCTTAGATTGCCCGAGATCCTGGCCTCGTGTTGTATCGTAAAAGCAGTGGGTAGCCGCTGGCCTCAGTGTGAGTGTCTGGCATCAGTACCGGCAACTGGTCCCACGGTACTCTGAGGCAGGCTGCCAGTGGTAAGGTGTGACCAATTTCACCATGATGAACAGCCTGTTAGAGGAGCAGAGAGAGAGAGGGCGGAGGAGGGGATACTGGAGAGAGAGAGAGCGACATAGGGGGGGGGGGGGCTGGCAAGAGAGTTGGCAAGAGCTATAGAAGGCAGGGGACGGAAGGGGAAAGAGGAGCAGAGAGATGGGAAAGGAAGGACAGAAAGGAAGCACAGTGTCAAGGAAGGGCAGGACAGGACAGGGGAGCGCAGGGCACTTCAGGGCATGGCAGGGGAGGTCTCAACACAGCAGCTCATAAAAGTCAAAAGGGCAGACAGCTTCCTGGTCTTTAATCCCCTAAGGTCGATGTCTACGCCCCAGTGGAAATCTAATTAGCATCATCAAAACATCCCCATTAAAAATGAGTCAGTTTAATGATATCTGAGTGAAACAAGGTTACAGTAACATGAGTCCCTTATACAAGCCATGGTGTAAACACCAGACGGTGGAATCTCAGACGCATCCTACATATGATTTTTTTTAATATACTTCGAATACAAACCATGCAATGAAAAAATGCAAATTACGGTATAATACCAAACCAATTTGAACTCAAATCAACCCAATATCTCAAAACCAGGCTGTTGTACGATAGAGATAACGAAGGTAAATAATGGTGATAGATGTTTAGCAGAGTAAGAGGGCCTGAAAAGCTKTGATACTTGGTGAAAATTGGGGATACTGTATATTCATTATTGACCACTGCCTCGTGTGCCTTTATCTATAATTAAGGTTGAGTAGCATTCTCCTTGAGGGCTGTGTACTGCATTGCCCAATGAACACGCTGCCGTGCTGCTGGATTCACAGAAAAAGAAGCAATAAGAGACGCCTCTAAATGTGATTTGGTTAAAGAACGGGTCACAATGAGAGATGAAAAACGATAGTGAGAAAAACACAATGTAAATGATGGAGGCTGTATTGTAATCCTGAGAAGAGATATTGGAAAATGTCAATGTGTGGATGGAAAAAATGATTTTCTCTACTCTCCTCTTTGTCTCCCCCAGAGTGTGTATAATGCTGTTGATTACCATAGAAGAGACTACTTCTTGGAGGGGACTGATATCCCCATACTGACATTGGAAATATTGCCAGAACATTCCCAAAGTCTACAAATCTGGAACTTATATATATATTATATTATTTTCTTTATATTATATTGAGCCTCACATACTTAGCTTGGGGCTAGTTCTGTACATGACTTTCACAGCAGGGGAATTGAATTCTGTCGCCAAGTTGTTTGTGGTGTGTTTGTGTGTGTGTGTGTGTGTGTTACTGTTTGTGTGCACGTGTGTGTTTATTGTCAATGGTATTCGGCTCATTAACAATATCCAGATAGAGTTCTCAGGTCACCCTCTGAAGTAAAATGGAATTCCCAGAGTGGAACACTGAGTTCAAATAAATAATTGAGTTCCATTGATTCTAGAGTTCAGAGTTCACTTCACAACATTGTCGTGTGACATTTTCATAATGTCACGTACATTGTGTGGGATATGTAAGCCTTAGATTTAAACCATTGCAAACTTTTGTAGCAATTGAGTTTATTTTGCATTGTCATCTATTTGATTTGATTCCATTAGCCTTTAACCTTTCTGGGGCAGGGGTTCCGCTAGCGGAACACCGACAACATTCCGCTGAAAAGGCAGCGCGCGAAATTCAAAAATATTCAAAAATATGTAACTTTCACACATTAACAAGTCCAATACAGCAAATGAAAGATAAACATCTTGCTAATCTACCCATGGTGTCCGATTTCAAAAATTATTTACAGCGAAAGCACAACATATGATTATGTTAGGTCAGAGCCAAGTCACAAACACACAGCCATTTTTTCAGCCAACGATAGGAGTCACAAAAGCAGAAATATAGATAAAATTAATCGCTAACCTTTGATGATCTTCATCAGATGACACTCATAGGACATTGTGTTACACAATACATGTATATTTTGTTCGATAATGTGCATATTTATATATAAAAAATCTCAGTTTACATTGGCGCGTTACGTGCAGTAATGTTTTGATTCCAAAACATCCGGTGATTTTGCAGAAATACTCATAATAAACATTGATAAAAGATGCGAGTGTCATTCACAGAATTAAAGATAAACTTATCCTCTATGCAACCGCTGTGTCAGATTTCAAAAAGACTTTACGGAAAAATAATAATCTGAGAACGGCGCTCAGAACCCAAAACAGCCAAAGAAATAGCCGCCATTTTGGCGTCAACAGAATCTTCATCAGAAGGCACTCCCATGAATCGCAGTTTGACAATAAATAACTGATTTATAAATGACTGATTTATAAATGACTGATTTGAGAAATCGATTTCTCACTTCCTGTTTGGATTTCTTCTCAGGGTTTTGTCTGCCATATGCGTTCTGTTATACTCACAGACATCATTCAAACAGTTTTAGAAACTTCAGAGTGTATTCTATCCAATACTAGTAATAAGTATGCATATATTAGCATCTGGGACAGAGTAGGAGGCAGTTCAGTTTGGACACGCAATATATCCAAAAGTGAAAATGCTGCCCCCTATCCCTAAAAATAACATTTGTGGAGAAATCACAAATGGAAGTGAACAAATCATATTTATATTTTCAAAACTTCATACCTTTGTGGGAAAAAAATAACTATCTGCCGGTAATTGGTATCTAATGTATTGATAACAACAATGGCAGTCACATAGTCTATCAGGTCCAAATKACTTGCCAACTCAACTCCAAAGATAACATGGATGTTTGCCAGCAACATAAGATAACTCTTAAAAACCTTACTAAACCATACTAAACCTTACTGAACACCTCGGTGTCTGCATCTTTCAAACCAATGGTTTTCTTAGTCACCCCAAGGCGCTGCTGAAATCCCTGTGTAGCTGATTGACTGACTGGCTAGCTGATGTGTAAATCCTGTTTGTCATTTGAATCGAGATACTTTCTAAGACTCAGTTTGGGTGAGAGAAGCAGAGCTAGTCAACCCTTCATCAAGTCCTATGGTTACACATACAAACGCGTGCGCGCACACACACACACACACACACACACACACACACACACACACACACACACACACACACACACACACACACACACACACACACACACACACACACACACACACACACACACACACACACACACACACACACACACACACACAATTTCCCTGTGATTTCCTGTCAAGGCTGATCATCTTAGTCATTTAGCCGGTTAACAGAGACGCTGTGCAACAGAGCACTGAAGCTGTGTGTCTGTGTGTGTGCATGTGTGTGGGTTTGTGTGTCTGTGTGAGTTTGTGTGTGTTTGTTCGTATGAGAGAAGGAACACAACAGATGGCTAAGTGCCGGATGAAAGTGGAGGGTGTGTGTGTTGGATTGAAGTGTGGCGGTTTCCTGTGCCCATTAGTCATCCAATGGCCAGTGCAGTCGTGGGGTTAAAAGGTTACCAACTTTGTTAAACAAGCTCTGAACTTCACCACTCCACCGCCAGACATTGGCCCAACGCCTGCTGATTGGAGGCTGCGTCCCTCTGTCCTCCCTCTCTATGCAGCTGTTAGTGTGTCAACAGCCCTTAGAAAGCCTAGTAATGTTGGCAGGGTAAATAGTTGTGGCAGGTGACCTCCAGAGTTCATCCCCACAGAGGCTCTCATCGCTAGTGTCCTCCCAAGGAAAGCATCCTTTCTGTGGTCAGAGGAGCAGGCTTCACTGGACTTGGTCCATGGATAAGGGATGTTATTAGTCTTGTGCAGTGAAGGTACATATTGGTGAACATCTAGGCCTATTAAAAGGTGATGGCCGATAAGCTACACTTTAAAACCTTTCCTGTTGATTTTACAGCAACTTACAGGCAGCCAGCAGCTGGTTACCATAGAACAACAGTACTGTGCATAATTTACTGTGATCTTATTAGGGTGATTTTAGCTAGTGAAAGAATGGATTACTTCATTAAATTAATTGAAGGGAAATGGGGTTTGTATTTTACCATAATTGCAAAGGATTGGTTCAAGCAGGGTGGATGCTAGGTTTACACACTGTATTACAACATATCAATGAATTCCAGTTTGGAAGCCTTTGTTTAAGGAATTTTGGTCTTTCAAATCACTTGCACTTCTAGAGTCCTTACCAAAAGCATCCAAACTGGCAGTGACTATAGAGTGAAACAAACCAAAGGACATGGCAAATACTCAACCTTTAAAATAAATCTTCTTCTGGATCGGTGTCCCCTCCATGGGACAGTTAAGCTAACGTAGGCTAATTTAGAATGGGGTTGTAAGTAACAAGAACGTTTCCCAGGACAAAGACATATCTGATATTGGCAGAACGCTTAAATTCTTGTTAATCTAACTGCACTGTCCAATTTACAGTAGCTATTCCAGTGAAAGAATACCATGCTATTGTTTGAGGAGGGTGCACAATTTTGAACAAGAAAAGTTATTAACTTCTCTAGGGTAGGGGGCAGCATTCAGAATTATGGATGAAATGCATGCCCAAATTAAACTGCCTGCTTCTCGGGCCCAGACGATATGATATGCATATAACTGGTAGATTTGGATAGAAAACACTATAAAGTTTCCAAAACTGTTAAAATAGTGTCTGTGAGTATAACAGAACTGATTTGGCAGGCGAAAACCTGAGAAAAATCCATTCAGGAAGAATCTTTATTTTTTTGTCTTCCTGTTTTGACTGCGTTTAAGCCTGTGGATTACTGAAGAAAACACGCGAACAAAACTGAGGTTTTTGGATATAAAGAGACTTTATCGAACAAAAGGAACATTTATTGAGTAAATGAATGTCTGCTGAGTACAACCATATGAAGATTATCAGAGGTAAGGGATTAATTTTATCTCTATTTCTGACTTGTGTAACTGTTCTATTTGKCTGGTTACTGTTTGTAATGATTTGTCTAGTGGGCTATGTTCTCAAATAATCGTAAGCTATGCTTTCACCGTAAAGCAATTTTTAAATCTGAAACCGTGGTTGGATTCACAAGAAGTGAATATTTAAACCTATGTAAAATATGTTTTGTTTTCTGAATTTTTATAATGAGTATTTCTGTATTTGAATTTGGCGCCCAGCAGTTTCACTGGCTGTTGAAGAGGTGGGACGCTAACGTCTCGAGTACCAAAGAGAGGTTAATAAACAAATTAAGGCACATTTGGGCAGTCTCGATACAACATTTTGAACAGAAATGCAATGGTTCATAGGATCAGTCTGAAACTTTGCACATACACTGCTACCATCTAGTGTTCAAAATCTAAATTACACCTGGCCTTTCTCTTGCATTTTAAACATGATGGTACAAGGAAAAAGGAAACCGCACACTTTGATACAGTGGACCTTGAAATCTGTCATGAACACCATCATCTCAGAGGACTGATCAACAAACAGATCTTCTCTCTCTCTCTGTCTCCCCCCCTCCCTCCCACCATGTATTTTTCATAAATGTTTTATGATGAGTATTTATGTGTTTCACGTTGCTCTCTGTCACGCCCTGGCCTTAGTTATCTTTGTTTTCTTTATTATTTTAGTTAGGTCAGGGTGTAACATGGGGGATGTTTGTGTGTTTTTGTCTCGTCTAGGGTGTTTGTATTGTCTAGGGGGTGTTTGTAGAGTTCATGGGGTTGTGTTCATTGTAGGTGTTTATGTAAGTCTATGGTTGCCTAGATTGGTTCTCAATTAGAGACAGCTGTCTATCATTGTCTCTAATTGGGAGCCATATTTAGGCAGCCATAGTCATTAGGTAGGTTGTGGGGGATTGTCTATGTGTAGTGTTTAGTGTCAGCACTATTTGTTTGTATAGCTTCACGGTCGTTTGTGGTTTTGTATAGTTTTGTCAGTGTTCGTTTCATTTTCGTCTTCATTAAAAGGAAGATGTATTGCTATCACGCTGCGCCTTGGTCCTCCTCTCTTTCTCCTAACGACGATCGTGACACTCTCTGTAATTATTCTGGCTGCTTTGGTGCTATTTGTGATGGTGGCTGCAATGTAAAACCAGGATTTGTAGCTATAAATATGCACATTTTTCGAACAAAACATAAATGTATTGTATAACATGATGTTATACGACTGTCATCTGAAGTTGTTCAAGGTTAGTGATTAATTTTATCTCTATTTGTGGGTTTTGTGAAGGCTACCTATGCGGTGGAAACATGGTGAAAATATGCCGTTGTGTGTTTGGCTATTGTGGTTAGCTAATATAAATACATATTGTGTTTTCGCTGTAAAACATTTWAAAAATTGGAAATGATGGCTGGATTCACAAGATGTTTATCTTTCATTTGCTGTATTGGACTTGTGATTTCATGAAAATTATATTATATGATATCCTTGTCCCGCTAGGCTATGCTAGTCAGCTTTTTTGATGAGGATGCTCCCGGATCCGGGATGGGTATCACTGAAAGGTTAATAAGCTTACGTATCGGCCTCACGACCTTCGTCAGAGCTTTTGTGAATGTTTTTAAATTTGCACCCTTATGTAGACCTTGCCCCACCCACATCCGTTCCACACATCGAAAGGGGTTGGAGGCAAAGGAAAAACAAATAAGTGCTASCAAATATAACAATTTGCATTTCATAAATATTACAAAAGTGTATAAATAAGACGTATGAAACACGTCTGTAAAACAACAATGAGGACATAGCACGTTTTCATTAGTCATTGGGTACGTCGTACGAAAAACAGAGTAATCTTAAATAGGCACATAATTCATGTTCAAATTCACAACATAACATACATAGGCATTTCATCATTTAAGTCCTTTAGGAAATAATGTCTGAAGGGTGGAAATCCAAAAACATTCTCTTTTACTCAGAGTATTATTAATATCATCTCCCCTGTCTGATATCTTAACTTTCTCTATGCCACAAAATCTAAAAGGTAGAAATGTCATGCTTCAGGTCATTGAAATGTACTGCGACTGGATAATCCCTGCCGTTTCTCCTGATTTAACTTTTATGTTCACTAATTCTCTGTTTGAGAGAGCGGGTGGTTTTACCGACATAACAGAGCCCACATGGACATTTAATAATGTAAATAACATGAGTGGTGGAACACGTAATAATGTCATTTATTTGGAACCGTTTTCCTGTATGTGGGTGGCAGAAATATTCACACTTCATCATATTGTTGCACTGTGCGCATCCTATGCATTTATAACTACCATTTGGTAGAGGGCGTAAAAGAGCCTGGCTGATTTTCTTTTGTGGCTGGCAGTTGGCATGAAMCAATTTATCGCGTAAATTGGTGGATTTTTAAATTTAGCCGGCAAAGCTGGGTCCAATGATAAAATATGCCAGTGTTTCTTGACCACACCTCCCGCTTTTCACGAGTTCAAAGTATATGTAGTTGTGAACATTACGGAGTGTTCTTTAGCTTTAGCTGGTCTTTTTTGTAACAGTTCATCTCGTGTTTTTCCCAATGCCAAATGATGGTACAAAAAAAATACAAAAGAACGGTTGTTTTTTCTTTATATTTTCTTTTACCAGATCTATTGTGTTACATTCTCCTACATTCCTTTCACATTTCCACAAACTTCAAAGTGTTTCCTTTCAAATGGTACCAAGAACATGCATATCCTTGTGTCAGGTCCTGAGCTACAGGCAGCTCGATTTGGGTATGTCATTTTAGGTGAAAATTGAAAAAAAGGGGCAGATCCTTAAGAGGATCCTTAAAGATTTTCTGCCACTCCAATCTGTCCTCTACACACACCACACTGTTAGTTCACTACTACTACATATTAGTTCAATTTGTACAGCATTCTCACTAATGGGTGGTACAAATGTAGCCCTATAATATTTGAATGAGCCAGAAACATCAAGGTTTTTGGAGCTCCAAAAATACATTGCGGTACTGTATTCTGTGGGAACTACAATACCACTTGAGATACAGGAATTCTTTCCCTGCCCACAACATTTTCCCCCAACAAACCATAATTTACAGTATGCTGCAGTATAATGCTTCACAGTATTTTACTGTTGATAAATGTAATGTATAAATCAAAGTCCATTACAGTGTAATACCCAGTGTAATCAATTTTGTAAATCATATTTTATTTAAAAAAAATGTATTTTACCTTTATTTTACCAGGTAGGCTAGTTGAGAACAAGTTCTCATTTACAACTGCGACCTGGCCAAGATAAAGCACAGCAGTTCGACACATACAACAACACAGAGTTACACATGGAATAAACAAACATACAGTCAATAATACAGTAGAAAAAGTCTATATACAGTGTGTGCAAATGAGGTAAGATAAAGGAGGTAAGGCAATAAATCGGCCATGGTGGCGAAGTAATTACAATATACCAATTAAACACTGGAGTGATTGATGTGCAGAAGATGAATGTGCAAGTAGAGATACGGGGGTGCAAAGGAGCAAGATAAATAAATAAATACAGTAAGGGGATGAGGTAGTTGGATGGGCTATTTACAGATGGGCTATGTACAAGTGCAGTGATCTGTGAGCTGCTCTGACAGGTGTTGTACACTCCTTGTTTGGTTGGTTGACTTCAGACCTTGATGTCTCTCAATCCTATCACAATCCTATTACAGGTTACAGTAATGTTATACCAGAGACGTTTTATTTACAGTGCAATCGGAAAGTATACAGACCACTTGACCTTTTCCACATTTTCTTATGTTACAGCTTTATTCTAAAATGTATTAAATACATATTTTTCCTTATTAATTTTCACACAATACCGCATAATGACAAAGCAAAAATATATGTAATTTTTTTGTGCAAATGTATTAAACATAAAAAAACAGAAAGACCTTAATTACATAAGTATTCAGAACCTCTGCTATGAGACTCGAAATTGAGCTCTGGTAAATCCTATTTTCATTGATCATCCTTAAGATGTTTCTAAAACTTGATTGGAGTCCACCTGTGGTAAATTCAATTGATTAGAATGATTTGGAAAGGCACACACTAGTCTATATAAGGTCCCACAGTTGACCGTGATTGTCAGAGCAAAAACTGTCATGCCTGCTCCCGCTCCCTCTCTCTGGCGCTCGAGGGCGCCAGTCTGCCCATCAGTACGCACACCTGTCACCATCATTACGTCCATCAGCGCTCATTGGACTCACCTGGACTCCTTCACGTTTTGATTAACTTCCCTATATCTGTCTGTTCCTCTGTTTCATCCCCGTGTCAGCATTAATGTCGTTATGTTTAATGTCGTTATGATAGATGCTGTCCTGTCCTGTTTCCTGTCTGCTTATTAATTAAATGTTCACTCCCTGTACTTGCTTCTCGTCTCCAAGCGTCTGTCCTTACAGGATCCAAACACCACCATTTGAAGCATCAGTGCGTTTTGTTTTTTGTTTTGTTGGTGATGTCAGATCCGGGTGCCACCGCCGATGTTACTGGGGCTGCCTCAGCTGGCTCGTCGGGCTTCCACGCCTTACCTGGCTCGAGAGGTTTCCTTGCATCGGTTGGCTCGGCAGGCTCCCACCCCACGTCATGCCCCAGCTGGCCCGTCGGGCTCTCATCCCTCGGCTGGCTCGTCAGGCTCCCACGCCTCCGCCGGATCGTCAGGCTCCCACGCCTCCGCCGGATCGTCAGGCTCCCACGCCTCCTCCGGCTCGTCAGGCTCCCACGCCTCCGCCGGCTCGTCAGGCTCCCACGCCTCCGCCGGCTCGTAGGGCTTCTACACCTTAGCTGGCTTGTCCAGCGCCCATGCCTCGATGGCACCCCTTGAGGAGGTACTGTCACGTCTGTGCCCGCTTCCCCTCTCTAGATCTCGAGGGCGCCAGGCTACCCATCATTATGAACACCTGTCACCATCATTACGCACATCAGGGCTCATTGGACTCACCTGGACTCCTTCACATTTTGATTGCCTTCACTATATCTGTCTGCTCCTCTGCTTCATCCCCGTGTCAGCATTAATGTCGTTTTTCATGTCCAGATGCTGTCCTGTCATGTTTCATGTCTGCTTATTAATTAAATGTTCACTCCCTGTACTTTGCCTCTCATTTCCAAGCATCTGTCCTTACAAAAAACCAAGCCATGAGGTCGAAGGAATTGTCCGTATAGTTCTGATACAGGATTGTGTCGAGGCACAGATCTGGGGAAGGGTACCAAAAAAGTCTGCAGCATTGAAGATCCCCAAGAACACAGTGGCCTCACTCATTCTTAAATGGAAGAAGTTTAGAACAACCAAGACGCTTCCTAGAGCTGGCTGCTCGGCCAAACTGAGCAATCGGAGGAGAAGGGCCTTCGTCAGGGAATGACCAAGAACCCAAAGGTCACTCTGACAGAGCTCCAGACTTCCTCTGTTGAGATGGGAGAACCTTCCAGAAAGACAATCATCTCTGCAGCACTCCACCAATCAGGCCTTTATGGTAGGTGCACATGACAGTAAAAGGCACATGACAGCCCACTTGGARTTTGCCAAAAGACACCTAAAGAACTCTCAGAAAATGAGAAACAATATTTTCTGGTCTGATGAAACCAGATTGAACTGCCAAGCGTCACGTCTGGAGGAAACCTGACACCATCCCTACAATCAGGAATCAAGGTAAGACCCAAGTGCAGTCTGTGTGAAGTAACAATGTTTATTGTAACCACAGGGGTAGGCAAATGACAAGTCAAGGCAGGCAGGGGTCGAWAATCCAGAGTAGGAGCAAAGGTACAGGACAGCAGGCAGGCTCAAGGTCAGGGACGGGCAGAGTGGTCAGGCAAGCGGGTACAGGGTCAGGACAAGCAAGTGTCAAAAACCAGGAGGACGAGAAAAAGAGAGGCTGGGAAAGACAGGAGCTGACAGGATGGACGCTGGTAAGCTTGACATACAAGACGAACTGGCAACAGACAATCAGAAAACACAGGTAAAGTACACAAGGGATAATGGGGAAGATGGGTGACACCTGGAGGGGATGGAGACAAGCACAAAGACAGGTGAAACAGATCAGGGCGTGACAGTACCCTCCACTCTAGGGACGCCACCTGGCGTCCTACCTATGCGTATACCTGGTTGAGCGGGTTGCCGGAGCTGGAAGTCAGAGATGAGGCCTGGGTCCAGGATGTCCATAACCCTCCCAGTCAACCAGGTACTGGAATCCCCTGCCTCGAGGTCGAACCTTCAGGAGAAGTCTCACCATGTACACCGGTCGGCCATCAATGAGAGGGGTGGGCATGGAAACAGGAGAAAAAGGACAGTCAGACATGGTTTTAACTCTAGACACAGAAAAGGTAGGAAAAATATGGAGGGTACGGGGCAACAGAGGACGAATAGCAGAGGGGCTAATGGTCTCGGCTTCCAGGGGTGTAGCCGCGGCACTATAGCGGCGTGCCAGCACCTCAGGCTTGACCTTCTTGGATACTGGTCGGTGCTGCGGAAGCGAAGTGGCCCGAACCTTACTGAATCCCTCCCGGAGGTCCTGGTACTCTGCGGGGCTGGCGGGAGGTCCGGGGCAATTTCCAAGCTCCAAGGAAGACGTCCCAGGGCAGGCAGAGCAGACTTCAGGCAATGAGTGGGGAAGGACAGRMTCCAGCCCACGATGGCACCAGTAGACCAGTTGATTGTGTCGCTGGAGCCAGGAGAATCCCAATATCACGGGAATCTGAGGAGACTCGATGAGCAGGAATTGAATAGTCTCGCTGTGATTCCCTGACACCCGTAGGTTGATGGAAGTGGTAATACGAGTGACCCGGCCTATAGGGCGCCGGTCCAGCGCTCTAACCTCCATCGGAGTGGAGAAGGGCTGAGTGGGGATGTTCAGCTCGGAAGCCCGGGTAGCTTCCAAAAAACTCTCATTCGCCCCAGAGTCAATGAGGACCCGAAGAGATTTAGACTGGCTACCCCACAGCAGAATGGTAGGAACAGGGGTGCGAGCAAGGAAAGCAGGAACGTTCTCCATATGGCCTACCAGAGTACTTGCTCCTACCAGTGAGCCTGATCTCTTTAAAACTTCTTTGGGATAGGGGGCGCTATTTTCACTTTGGGAAAAAATCGTGCCCAATTTAAATGGCCTCGTACTCTATTCTAGATYGTACAATATGCATATTATTATTACTATTGGATAGAAAACACTCTCAAGTTTCTAAAACCGTTTGAATTATATCTGTGAGTAAAACAGAACTCATTTTGCAGCAAACTTCCTGTCAGGAAGTGAAAAATCTGAATTCGAGGCTCTGTTCCAGGGCCTTCCTATTCATTTGCTTGAAATCTATGGATATACATGCACTTCATACGCCTTCCACTAGATGTCAACAGGCAGTGGGAGGTGGAATGGGGTGTCTAGCTTGATCTGAGGTCGAACAAGAGCTCCTGGAATGACGTGACCCCAAATTTCCTTTGTTCAGCAAGGCGCGGGAAGGAACCCTGGATTGCCTTCTGAAAAGCTTCGGTATAGACGGCTCATATCTCCGGCTTTGATTTTATTTGATACATGTGATAATATCATCGTAAAGTATGTTTTTTCAATATAGTTTTATCAGATTATTGAAAGTTTATCGGGAGTTTTGGCGTTTTCCGTTCTCTGCGTTTGGTGAAGATGGACAACTTCGCGCCACTTGGCTAGCTTTGGTTGCTAATTCGACAGGAGAAGAGGACATTCTAAAACCAAACAACGATTTATTCTGGACAAAGGACTCCTTGTACAAGATTCTGATGGAAGCTCAGCAAAAGTAGGAACCATTTATGATGTTATTTCGTATTTCTGTGGAAAATGTTTAGTACTATTTTCCGCCCTCATTGCAGGCGCTGTCTCGCTATAACGTAAGCTGTATGTCGTACTAAAGTTTTTTTTAGAATTCTAACACGGCGATTGCATTAAGAACTAGTGTATCTTTCATTTGCTGTACAACATGTATTTTTTAGTAAAGTTTATGATGAGTTCTTTGATTAGATTAKGTGAGTGTCAGAAATATATCCGGATAATTTTGTGCAGTTTGGCTACGTATTCACATTGTAAAACCACGATTTGTACCGCTAAATATGCACATTTTCGAACAAAACATATATGTATTGTGTAACATGATGTTATAGGACTGTCTGTCATCTGATGAAGTTTGTCAAGGTTAGTGAATAATTTTATATCTTTTGCTGTTTTTTTGCGATCCTACTTTGCGGTGAATGAATGCGGTGGTGGTTGGCTATTGTGGTACGCTAATATAATGCTATATTGTGTTTTCGCTGTAAAACACTTAAAAAATCTGAAATATTGGCTGGATTCACAAGATGTTTATCTTTAATTTGCTGTACACCATGTATTTTCATAAATGTTTTATGATGAGTATTTAGGTATTTCACGTTGCTCTTCGTAGTTAATTCTTGCTGCTTCGGTGCTATTTGTGATTGTAGCTGCAGTGTAAACTATGATTTATACCTGAAATATGCACATTTTTCGAACAAAACATAGATTTATTGTATAACATGTTATAAGACTGTCATCTGATGGAAGTTTTCTTGGTAGTGACTAATTCTATCTCTATTTGGGGGTTTTGTGCAAGCTACCTGTGCTGTGAAAGAAATGTCTGTGTTCTTTTTTGTATTTGGTGGTGAGCTAACATAATATACGTGGTGTTTTCGCTGTAAAACATTAAAAAAATCGGAAATGTTGGCTGGATTCACAAGATGTTTATCTTTCATTTGCTGTATTGGACTTGTTAATGTGTGAAAGTTAAATATTTCAAAAAAATATTTTTGGATTTCGCGCGCTGCCTTTTTCAGTGAATGGGAGGTTCTGCTAGCGGGGCTAGACAGGTTAAAGCGAACAGACCACAAAATGACCAAGAGTCCCTCAATACAGACAATTCTTTGTGTTTATCCTGTATTTCTGTCCTCTGCCTAGTAGCATAAGCTTGGGAAGCGGCGACTCAGCCGATTCCGGCAACTCTCGTGGCAAGTCGGGAGGCCTCGGGTTCTCTCTGCAACTGTAACGAAAGTCGTCGGGAGAAGGAGAGGAGGGACCAAAGTGCAGCGTGGTACGTATCCATAATACTTTTAATCACGATGAATACACAAACAAAAAACAACAAAACCACCAACAACAGTTCTGACAGGTGCAACAAACACTAACCAGAAATTATCACCCACAAACAAAAGTGGGAAAACGGCTACCTAAGTATGGCTCTCAATCAGAGACAACGATAGACAGCTGCCTCTGATTGAGAACCATACCAGCCAAACACATAGAATAGAAAACCTAGACCAACAACATAGATACCCCCCCACATCACACCCTGACCAAACTAAAAAATAGAAACATAACAAAGCAATCTACGGTCAGGGCGTGACAGACCCCACCCAAAAGGTGCGGACTCCGGCCCGCAAAACCGAACCAATAGGGGAGGGTCTGGGGGGCATTTCACCGCGGTGGTGGCTCTGGTGCGGGACGTGGACCCCGCTCCACCTAGTCATTTGGCCCACTTAGGTGGCACCTCTGGAGCGGGGACCCTTATCACCGACCCCGGACCGGGGACCCTCGCACCCGGCCCCGGACAGGAGGGAGGACTCTGGCTGCTCCGGACAGGAGGGAGACTCTGGCTGCTCCGGACAGGAGGAGACTCTGGCTGCTCCGGACAGGAGGGAGACTCTGGCTGCTCCGGACAGGAGGAGGACTCTGGCTGCTCCGGACAGGAGGAGACTCGTGGCTGCTCCGGACAGTAGGGAGACTCTGGCTGCTCCTGACTGATTCTCACGAAGCTCCTGACTGCCATTGATCCTCACTGGAGGCTTTGTGCCATGGATCCTCACTGAGGCTTCGTGCCATGGATCATCACTGGAGGCTTCTGTGCCATGGCATCATCACTGGAGGGCTTCTTGCCATGGATCATCACAGGAGGCTTCGTGCCATGGATCATCACTGAAGGCTTCGTGCCATGGATCACACAGGAGGTTTCGGTGCCATGGATCATCACTGGAGGGCTTCTTGCCATGATCATCACAGGCTTCGTGCCTGGATCATCACTGGAGGCTTCATGCCATGGATCATCCCGAGGCTTCGTGCCAGATCATCACTGGAGGCTTCGTACCATGCGATCATTCCTGGAGGCTCCGTGCCATGGATCATCACTGAAGGCTTCGTGCCATGGAATCATCACTGGAATGGAGATACACAAAGGAGCTTCTGACCCTGGGAGAAGGCACAGGACTCACCAGGCTGGGGAGACATGCAGGAGGGTTAGAGCTTAGCACATGCACAGAACTCACCAGGCTGGGGAGACATGCAGGAGGCCTTGTCCTTGGCCGAGGCACCGGATGAACTGGACCGTGGAGGCGCACTGGCGGTCTCAAGCGCAGAGCTAGCACCACTCATCCTGGCTGGATCCCCCCTGTAGCCCGGCAAGTGCGGGGTTTGGAACAGGCCGCACTGGGCTGTGCTGGCGAACCGGGGACACTGTGCGGAGGGCTGGTGCAGTATACCCCGGGCCGAGGAGACGCACTGGAGGACCAGATGCGCTGAGCCGGCATCATCCCTCCTGGCTCGATGCCCACTCTAGCCCGGCCGATTCGAGGAGCTGCGATGTAGCGCACCGGGCTATGCGTGCGGCACTGGGGACACTGTGCGCTTCCCCGCAATAACACGGTGCCTGCCCATCACTCTCTCGCCACGTAAGCACGGGGAGTTTGGCTCAGGTCTCCTATCTGAGTCCCCAATCTCCCCGTCTGCCACCCTCCCCCCAAAAAATTCTGGGGCTGCCTCTCGTGCACTTTTCTCGAGCCAATTCCTCGTAGTGTCGCCGCTCCGCTCTAGCTGCCTCCAGCTCCTTTTTCGGACGGCGATACTCTCCCGGCTGTGCCCATCGTCCTTTGCCGTCCAGAATTTCCTCCCATGTCCAGGAGTCCATTTTCCCACGCTGCTTGGTCCTTTGTGGTGGGTGGTGTGTAACGAAAGTCGCGGAGAGAAGGAGAGGAGACCCAAAGGTAGCGTGGTACGTATCCATAATACTTTTAATCACGATGAATAAAACGAACAAAAAACAAACAAAACGATCAAACAAACAATTCTGACAGGTGCAACAAACACTAACCAGAAAATAACCACCCACAAACAAAAGTGGGAAAACAGGCTACCTAAGTATGGCTCTCAATCAGAGACAACGATAGACAGCTGCTCTGATTGAGAACCATACCAGGCCAAACACATAGAAATTAGACAACACTAGGGACCTACAACATAGAATACCCACCCACATCACACCCTGACCAAACTAAAAATAGAAACATACAAAGCAATCTACGGTCAGGGCGTGACAGCAACAAGATCGTCGGGGACGACTCGGAGGCAAGGTGTAATCCCTGGACGTGTGAGCGAAGTCAAATTTCCTCTCCCTTCGTCGTTCCCGTAGTCACCCATCGATACGGATGGTCAACGCGATGAAGGAATCGAGATCCGTAGGTAACTCCCGAGCAGCAAGCTTGTCCTTGACCACCCCCGAGACGCCGTGCAGGAACATATCGAACAGCGCTTCCTGGTTCCAAGCACTCTCCACTGCCAACGTGCGGAAATCAACCGCGTAGTCAGCCTCACTGCAGGAGTCCTGCCGAAGATGGATTAGCTACCGGGCAGCTTCTCTCCCGGAAAACGTCAAGGGGTCTGAATATTGTCCGAATGCACTGTATTTATGGTATCATATACTGTTTACACCTGTTAACACCCAGAGTGCATTGAAATTTAGGGCAATTTACTGTAAATAATTAATACGGTACTTTACTTATAGTTTTATTGTATAATACTGTCAATACAACAAGAACATTTTACATTGTAGCGAGAAGGAAAAATAATACTTTCGCTGTCTTGCTCTCCAACCAAGGTTTGTGACCAGAAGAGCAAACTAAATGTTTCATTGTCCTTAAGGAGATGCTGGATACTTTCCTCATCTTCAGTAGTCTCAAGTGGGCTTCACCGAGAGATAGGAAGGTTCTGCCAACTTAGGATGGGAGACATAGCAGCACAAAGTGGGATTTCTGTTGAAAACAATCATGGAAAAGCAATACATTTTGGAACTCATTCCAGCACCTTGAAAACCTTGAAAGAACACTTGAGCGTCAACTCGCAACTCAAGTCCACGCACACAGCAGCTTTAACGATTGGTCCATGTGTTGTGTTGGTAATGTTGACGCTTCTCGGTTGTTATATCTTCTTGTTGAGATTTCTATGATCTAAAATTGATGCCAGGGCTCCAGTGGGCTCTATCGTGGATGCAACTTTGAAGTTTTTATTTTTTTGTCAAGATACCCTCAGGCATATGTTTTCATGGGACTATGACATAGCTACTCCTTTTTGGCGATGCCAACAACTCATCTCTGCTATACTAGCAGGAGGTGAAGGAGGGTGCATTTTACCCTCACTAGAGCAAGTGCATCACAAAAAAAAGTTTGGAGAACGATTTACGATGACGACAACGTGTGTGTGTGTGTGTACGTGCTTAGCCTATCACTTGTTTGTGGTATATCATTCATTTATAAACTGGGTGGGTTGAGCCCTGAATGCTGTTTGGCTGACAGCCGTGGTATATCATTCATTTATAAACTGGGTGGGTTGAGCCCTGAATGCTGTTTGGCTGACAGCCGTGGTATATCATTCATTTATAAACTGGGTGGTTTGAGCCCTGAATGCTGTTTGGCTGACAGCCGNTTTGGCTGACAGCCGTGGTATATCATTCATTTATAAACTGGGTGGTTTGAGCCCTGAATGCTGTTTGGCTGACAGCCGTGGTATATCATTCATTTTAAATGCTCCTTTGACAACCCAAAAAGAACAACGCAAATGACGAATACAAGGTATTTCCTGTTTTCATTTGAACTGCAGAACTTACTCATTTAGCTAATTTCATTGTTTGCACATTTAGCCTGTTTATATGCACGGCCCCTGTGGACAACAACACTCAGATTGCCGCCTTCTCCAGATTGCATTATTTTCTCTCTCGTTTAGGAACTTAGGTACCTTGCAACAAACAACACATTGATGTACCTTGGGCTACAATTGGGGAAGAATTCTATTGGAAAAGGAACAGGGTATCGTTCTATTAATTACGTTTCTCAAGCATTGTGGCACACGTTGATGTTTAGTGGGATGAATCTCATCCTGGAGCGAAATCCACTAGATGGTGGGGGTCAAAATTGTCTACATATTGTAAAAATTCATAACAAAAAAATTAGCTTTTAGGTCTTAATTCAAAGTTAGGGTCAGGCATAATCCTAAAATCTCGTTCATGTGCGCCACATAATGTAAATGTCAAAGAGACAGAGACACTTAAAGGAATCCCCAGAACGCCTAAGTGTTACTCAATATTAAGAATGACTCCTATGAGTCGGGATTTGTAGTGTATAGTCAAATGGAACTATAAACCAAAGAGCTCCCTCAGGATTGGCCACCACAACAGAAGGCATTGTCAATTTGATCATGAAAGTAAATGATGGTAGCTACTTTTCAAAACTTCAACAGGAATTTCAATTTATCTCCTGAACTGGCTGAATTGAAGTGGAATTAACCCCTACAAACCTGTATGATCTGTGAGTAATTAAAATAGCTGCTCCTAATTTAGCCAGGTATCAGGCAGGTAGTGGTGGTTTGGTGACAGTGCAGGGGAGAATATGTCTGTTCTGCCTGGCTGGCTCCTCTGTCAGCCTCCCTTCCTCTGGGTCCAGATACCTTTCCACCTCCTCATGCCTCTCTCTATCTTTCTCTCTGTCTCTCTTCTCTTTCCCATCACTCTCTCTACCTCTCTCTTTCTCTCTCTCTCTCTTCTCTTTCCCATCACTCTCTTTACCTCTCTCTTTCTCTTTCCCGTCGCTCTCTCTCAACCTCTCTCTTTCTCTTTCCGTGCTTTCTCTCTCCCTCTCTCAGTACCTTTCTCTCTCCCTCCTTTCCCTTTCCCTTTCTCCTCTCCTTAGTGGGAGTCATGTCACGGTCGGGCCACCTTGAGCTCTCTCAGCACCACCGAGCCACAGCAGAGCCACATTGGACCTGCTGGTTCTGTTACTGTGTGTTTATACGGAGCAAATAGAGGTCCAGTCTCCAGCACATCATGGTGTGTGTGTGGGGAGGGAGAAAGAATATGATGGTAGGARGCCTAGGGGAGTGTTTGAAACAGTTTTTACGGTTGTTTACTGTTGTCGCTTCAGCAAGGACATGTGATTTCTCTTCTTTTCTTTCTCTCTCTTTCTTTTTGGCTCGCTGGGTTAGAAGTATGCAAGGTCTCACCGAGCATGAATATATTCTGCTTTAGTCAAGGTACTTTATTGATGTGAAAAACATTCTGGAAATATATATATTCTTGGAAATATTATTATTTCTGTCAGAATGTCTGATTTCTCCACCCGACCCCTCTCTCTCTCTCTCTCTATTTTTGTTTCTCTCTCTCTCCCTCTCTCAATTCTTGTGTATACTTGTCAGGCCTATGTGGATGTGTTTGAAAGAAAAGTTGGCGAATCTACTTTCTCTAAAACCCTGCTTGCCGTGTGGGTTTATTTTTTGAAGTATATTTTCACAGCTCTACTTCTTGTCTTGAGGCTGTCAGTAGTGTTGAAAGGAAGCGGTCTCAAAGTAATTAGATGTTTAGATGTTTGATTAGATGTTCCAGACTTTTTCCCTTTAAATATTTTCATTTTTGTGTAATGTTCTGCCTTGTCCTATTTTATTGTACAGTAGCCTATTTCATCTCCGTGATTGTTGCTTGAAGAGGCTTGGATTCAAGCTACGGTACTGACGTCAAAGGAGACAACGGAAGACTGTTTCTCAGAAATCCATGTACTTTCACCAATATGGCTCCGGGGCTCTTTCATTCACACTGTAAACACACAATATCATCCTCTCCTCCCCTTGCTGAGTTCTTATACATATATATATATACACACACAACTGTATTGTAACAGTACAGTTGTATACATGAGCTGCACTGGAGGTCAGTAAACAATGTGCTCTCTCTCATTTTACTTTCTGTTCTACTTCCAGCCAAGTAATTTCATTCGGTCTGTCCCACAGGACTCCTACTCTTCAGGTTCTCTCTGTCTGTCTGTGTGTGAGATTCAAGTGAGTGAGAGTGAGAGAGTGAGAGAGTGAGAGAGTGAGAGAGTGAGAGAGTGAGAGAGTGAGAGAGTGAGAGAGTGAGCGAGTGAGCGAGTGAGCGAGTGAGATAATGAGTTAGTGAGTGTCATGTGTGTCTGTTTGTGTGCGTCTTGGCTTTCTTCTCCAGCCTGAAACCATGACCTAGAGGCTAATACTGGAGTGGATCTATGTCTGACCCCAGACAGACGTACAGCTGACAGCCTACTGGCCCCTCCACACTACGGGAAATTACATTTACCCAACCTTTGACTTACAGAGGCACAGAACAGAGTACATAATGTCTCATATTAGCACAGAGAGGCACAGACCACAGCCCACAGACACAGCCCACAGACACACAGAGACAGGCACAGCCCACAGACACAGAGAGACAGGCACAGACCAAAGACACAGCCCACAGACACACAGAGACAGGCACAGCCCACAGACACAACCCACAGACACAGAGAGACAGGCACAGACCACAGACACAGCCCTCAGCCCACAGGCACACAGAGAAAGGCACAGACCACAGTCCACAGACACAGCCCACAGAGACAGGCACAAACTACAGCCCACAGACACACAGAGACAGACACAAACCACAGCCCACAGACACACAGAGAAACGCACAAACCACACCCCACAGGCACGGACCACAGCCAACAGACACAGCCCACAGACACACAGAGACATGCACAAACCACAGCCCACAGACACACAGAGACAAGCACAATCCACAGCCCACAGACACAGCCCACAGACACACATAGACACACACAAACCACAGCCCACAGGCACGGACCACAGCCCACAGACACAGCTCACAGCCACACAGAGACAAGCACAATCCACAGCCCACAGACACAGCCCACAGACACACAGAGACAGGCACAGACATGCATACTGGCAGGCATGTATGTCGCATGGACACATGCAGGGACCCACACGTGCTCTCTCTCTCTCTCTTTGAATATAGCAAACCACGTTTTCCACATAACATCCATGTGAAACTCAATCCCTGTATTGATAATATACAACATTTAAATGTTCTTAGCATCCATGCAACTCTACCATGAGCAACGATTTACACCAATTTAATAGGTTCTGCCTTATCAACTACAGAGACGGCTGAGGAAGGGCAAATTGCCAGGAAATGAAGTGTGTCTCATTTCAAATATAAATGTGGGAGGGCTACAAGTGGGCTGATAATAGAAGACATGTATTTATTCATTGCATAATGGATAGAGAGAGAGAGAGAATGAGAGAGAGAGAGAGAGACAGAGAACGAGAGAGAAAGAGAGTGCCCCTCACGGTTATACCTATTCGCGCCAGTAGAAGAGTCTGTTCCCCACACGGGAACCTTTCCCCAAGTAGAGTC
>NC_036858.1:3174110-3184658 GCF_002910315.2 Salvelinus sp. IW2-2015 | reverse complement strand
CTTTCCCCCACGGGAACCTTTCCCCAGTAGAATCTTTCCCCCACGGGAACCTTTCCCCAGTAGAATCTTTCCCCCACGGGAACCTTTCCCCAGTATAATCTTTCCCCCAGGGGAACCACACCTGTTGGCATTCTCACAAACAATCGCAACATTGTTTCAAGAATATATAGAACTATTCTCGCAGCTCTGGTATATAAAGCTTTTTTGAGGCCTTGCTCACAATTCATTCTGTGGCGGCACAATGACCAAACGATATACTGTATGTGAGGTTCTTAATCATATCTTTGATCATGACACTGGTGAGGAGGAGAGAGTCCTTGTTAAACTTTGACACAAAGTAGTCTGTGATAAATAGCACAATATGTTTCATATGTTTTCTGAGTATTTGAAATTGTCAAAATAATCCATACATTATGCTTTTTTAACTCAAAAACGAGTTGTATGAGCTCTGGTCAATGAGGCCTGTAGGCCATAAATAGGAAATAGAAGTTCAAAACTTGTAATGTTCACAAGAACTTAAGTTGATAAAAAGATCTAACACAACATTAGGTGATAATATATGTATTATTATGGATTTATTATCTGCTAAAATGGGGAGTTCATTCTGGACTGGGAACACAGAATTAATTAACATGAAACAAACACAACAGGGGGGTTAATGAAGACAGCTTCTCCATCCTGGAGGGGGAAATCAATCATTTCCAGGCCCAGGCCCAGGGACATGTACTAGTCTGTTGTGATTTAAATACCAGAACCGGACAAGAACCTGACACCCTCAGCACACAGGGGGACAAACACCAACCTGGAAGTGACAGCATTCCCTCCCCCATATGCCCCCCTAGGCACAACTATGACAACATAACCAACAAAAATGGGTCACAACTCCTGCAGCTCGGTCGCACGCTGGGTATGTACATAGTCAATGGTAGGCTGCAAGGTGGACTCCTATGGTAGGTACACCTATAGCTCATCTCTTGACAGTAGTACTGTAGACTACTTTATCACTGACCTCAACCCAGAGTCTCTCAGAGCGTTCACAGTCAGCCCACTGACACCCCTATCAGACCACAGCAAAATCACAGTCTACTTGAACAGAGTAATACTCAATCATGAGGCATCAAAGCCAAAGGAACTGAATAATATTAAGACATGCTATAGATGGAAGGACTGTAGTGTGGAAACCTACCAAAAAATAATTAGGCAACAACAAATTCAATCCCCTTTAGACAATTTCCTGGTCAAAACGTTCCACTATAATAGCGAAGTCGTAAACTTGGCAGTAGAAAATCTAAACAGTATATTTGACCTCTCAGCTTCCCTGTCAAATAAAAAAAATAAAACAGAACATTTAAGAAAATGAACAACAATGACAAATGGTTTGATTAAAAACGCAAAAACCTTAGAAAGAAATTGAGAAACCTGTCAAACCAAAAACATAAAGACCCAGAAATTGAGAAATCTGTCAAACCAAAAACATAGAGACCCAGAAAACCTAAGTCTATGCCTTCACTATGGTGAATAACTAAAACAAAACAGAAATACACTACGGAAAAAGAAGGAACAGCATGTCAGAAATCAGCTCAACGTAATTGAAGAATCCATAGACTCTAACCAATTCTGGAAAAATTGGAAAACAGTAAACAAACAACAACACAAAGAATGATCTATCCAAAATGGAGACGTATGGGTAAACCACTACTCCAAACTGTTTGGTTCTATAACAAAGAACGAACAGCAAAAACATGTACATGATCAAATACAAGTCTTAGAAGTAACTATTAAAGACTACCAGAACCCACTGGATTATTGTAACCAGTGCGCTGATAGTCAGGAAGCAAGTACAGGGAGTGAGTGTTTTAATAAATAAACAAAACAATGAACAAGAAACACAAACAACACACCGACATGAAACAGAGTCAATAACACCTGAGGAAAGAACCAAGGGGAGTGACAGATATAGGGAAGATAATCAAGGAGGTGATGGAGTCCAGGTGAGTGTCATGAGGTGCTGGTGGCTTGACGATGGTGACAGGTGTGCGGGATAATCAGCAGCCTGATGACCTAGAGGCCGGAGAGGGAGTATACAATTTAAGTCGGAAGTTTACATGCACTTAGGTTGGAGTCATTAAAACTCGTTTTTCAACCAATCCAGAAATTTCTTGTTAACAAACTATAGTTTTAGCAAGTTGGTTAGGACATCTACTTTGTGCATGACACAAGTAATTTTTCCAACAATTGTTTACAGACAGACTATTTCACTGTATCTGTCACGACTTCTGCCGAAGTCGTTGCCTCTCCTTGTTCGGGCGGTGTTCGGCGGTCGACGTCACCGGTCTTCTAGCCATCATCGATCCATTTTTCATTTTCCATTGGTTTTGTCTTGTCTTCCCACACACCTGTTTTCAATCCCATCCATTACCTCTTGTGTATTTAACCCCTCTGTTTCCCCTCATGTCTTTGTCAGAGATTGTTTTATGTCAAGTGTTGTTTCTTGATGTATAGGTGTGCGACGGGTCCTCGTACCCATGTTTATTTTATGTATGTACATTTTCGTGTTTGGAGCATGTTAAGTGGACATTTATTAAAAGTCTCCATTTACACTCCGTTTAACTCTCCTGCGCCTGACTTCCCTGCCACCTATACACACGACTCTGACAGTATCACAATTCCAGTGGGTCAGAAGTTTACATAAACTAAATTGACTGTACCTTTAAACAGCTTGGAAAATTCCAGAAAATGATGTCATGGCTTTAGAAGCTTCTGATAGGCTAATTTACATAATTTGAGTCAATTGGAGGTGTACCTGTGGATGTATTTCAAGGCCAACCTTCAAACTCAGTGCCTCTTTACTTGGCATCATGGGAAAATCAAAATAAATCAGCCGAGATCTCAGAATGACTTTTTTAGACCTCCACATGTTGATTCATCCTTGGGAGCAATTTCCAAACGCGTTCAAATTTCCACGTTCATCTGTACAAACAATAGTACGCAAGTATAAACCCCATGGGACCACGCAGCCGTCATACCTCTCGGGAAGGAGACGCGTTCTGTTTCCTAGAGACGAATGTACTTTGGCGCGAAAAGTGCAAATCAATCCCAGAACAACAGCAAAGGACCTTGTGAAGATGCTGGAGGAACCAGGCACAAAAGTATCTATATCCACAGTAAAACGAGTCCTATATAGCCATAACCTGAAAGGCTGTTCAGCAAGGAAGAAGCCACTGCTCCAAAACCGCCATAAAAAAGCCAGACTACGGTTTGCAACTGCACATGGGGACAAAGATCATACTTTTTGGAGAAATGTCCTCTGGTCTGATGAAACAAAAATAGAACTGTTTGGCCATAATGACGATCGTTATGTTTGGAGGAAAAAAAGGGAGGCTTGCAACCCGAAGAACACCATCCCAACCGTGAAGCATGGGGATGGCAGTATCATATTGTGGGGGTGCTTTGCTGCAGGAGGGACTGGTGCACTTCACAAAATAGATGGCTTCATTAGGAAGGAAAATGATGTGGATATATTGATGTTACATCTCAAGACATCAGTCAGGAAGTTAAAGCTTGGTCTCAAATGGGTCTTCCAAATGGACAATGACCCCAAGCATACTTCCAAAGTTGTGGCAAAATGGCTTAAGGACAACAAATTCAAGGTATTGGAGTGGTCATCACAAAGCCCTCACCTCAATCCCTGTCTCTTATACACATCTAGATGTGTATAAGAGACAGTCACAAAGCCCTCACCTCAATCCTATAGAACATTTGTGGACAGAACTGAAAAAGCGTGTGCGAGCAAGGAGGCCTTACAAACCTGACTCAGTTACACCAGCTCTGTCAGGAGGAATGGGCCAAAATTCACCAAACTTATTGTGGGAAGCTTGTGGAAGGCTACCCGAAACGTTTGACCCAAGTTAAACAATGTAAAGGCAATGCTGCCAAATACYAACTGAGTGTATGTAAACTTCTGACCCACTGGGAATGTGATGAATGAACTAAAAGCTGAAATAAATCATTCTCTCAACTATTATTCTGACATTTCACATTCTTAAAATAAAGTGGTGATCCTAACTGACCTAAAACAGGGGATATTTACTGGGATTAAATGTCATGAATTCTGAAAAGTTTAAATGTATTTGGCTAAGGTGTTTGCAAACTTCCGACATCAACTGTATGTGACAATTATCCCATTACCTTAAATGAACTAAAGGACAAAATAAACCCCCCCCAACCCCAAAAGCCCTGTGGTGTTGATGGCATCCTCAATGAAATGATGAAAATATACAGACAACAAATTCCAATTGGCAACACTTAAACTCTTTAACATCATCCTTAGCTCTGGCATCTTCCCCAATATTTGGAAACAAGGACTGATCACCCCAATCCACAAAAGTGGAAACAAATTGGACCCCAATAACTACCGTGGGATATGCGTCAACAGCAACCTTGCGGAAATCCGCTGCATTATCATTGACAGCAGACTCGTACATTTTCTCAGTGAAAACAATGTAGTGAGAAAATGTCAAATTGGCTTTTTACCAAGTATTCACCCTGCACACCCTAATTGAAAAATAAACAAACCAAAACAATGGCAAAGCCTTCTCATGCTTTGTTGATTTAAAAAAAGCCTTCGACTCAATTTTGGCATAAGCGTCTACTATAYAAAGTGATGGAAAACATACAACATTATAAAATCCATTTACACAAACAACAAATTGGCTAAACACACACATTTCTTCCCACATGGCCATGGGGTGAGACAGGGATGCAGCTTAAGCCCCACCCTCTTCAACATATATATCAACGAATTGGCGAGGGAACAAGAACAGTCTGCAGCACCCGTCCTCACCCTACTAGAATCTGAAGTCAAATGTCTACTGTTTGCTGATTATCTGGTGCGTCTGTCATTAACCAAGGAGAGCCCACAGCAGCACCTAGATCTTCTGCACAGATTCTGCCAGACCTGGGCCCTGACAGTAAATCTCAGTAAAACCAGAATAATGGTGTTCCAAAAAAGGTTCAGTTTCCAGGACCACAAATACAAATTACATTGAGACACCGTTGCCCTAGAGCACACAAAAAACATACCTCGGCCTAAACATCAGCGCCACAGGTAACTTCCACAAAGCTGTGAACGATCTGAGGGACAAGGCAAGAAGGGCCTTCTATACCATCAAAAGGAACATCAAATTYGACATACCAATTAGGATCTGGCTAAAAATACTTGAATCAGTTTTGGAACCCATTGCCCTTCATCGTTGTGCGGTCTGGAGTCCGCTCACCAACCAAGAATTCACAAAATGGGACAAAGACCAAATTAAGACTCTGCATGCAGAATTCTGCGATATTTATCCTCAATGTACAAGGTAAATCACCAAATAATGCATGCAGAGCCGAATTAGGCCGATACCCGCTAATTATCGAAATCCAGAAAAGTGCCGCAAAATTCTATAACCACCTAAAGCAGGGGTGTCAAACTCAAATACCCAGTGGGCCAAAATGTAAAACCTGAACAAAGTCGCGGGCCAACATTGAACAAATGAACCTTTTAATATGGACCCAAACAAGTTTTGCTTTAACATTGAATATGGAACAAGCATCGCTTATTACCATACAATATATAATTTAATAGTGGAGACATGCAAAATCGAATTTCAAATGAAAAAACACATCAATGGCATTCATTTATTAAATAAATAAAATTTAAATAAAAATCATATGCCTCTTTTCTATTTGCAGCCTTCTGATTTAAATACCAAAATAAACTTTTTCCACTAGCTAATAATTTTACAAATAAAATGATAATAAATCAATCAACCATTCAAGCCCATGCCTTGTAGCAAGAAAAAGTGCACAAAGAAAACTTAATTTTAATTATTGCACACTGATCTAATCTGATGTGCCCAAGCCAGATACCTGGCATCTCTTCTTGGATGCTAGTTCGTTTCATAGTGTCGTCTAATGTTGTACTCCTTACTTACAGCCACGTTGACTCCACAAACAAGACAAACAGGCTTTTTGTTCCTTACATATGTAAACAGATATTCTGCCTCCCACTTGTCCAGAAAGCTCCTGTTTTCTGCCTTTCTTTTCGCCATTTTTGGGAAGGGATAGCGCGCTGACAGTTGTAGCGTCTATGTTGCTAGACTACTGTCACAGAGGAGAGGGCGTTTCTGGGTCCTGTCCTGATTGGCGCGCGAAAACAACAGCAGAGCATTATGGATTCGTAGTATTAGCGGTGAATGCGCTGTATATACCGGCGGGCCAGCTCTAGTAGTAATTTGTATTGTCTCGCGGGCCAAATATAACTACCCGCGGGCCAAATTTGGCCCGCGGGCCAGATTGACACCCATGACCTAAAGGAAGCGATTCCCAAACATTCCATAACAAAGCCATGACCTACAGAGAGATGAACCTGGAGAAGAGTCCCCTAAGCAAGCTGGTCTTGGGGCTCTGTTCAAAAACACAAACAGACCCCACAGAGCACCAGAAGCAGCACACCATTAGACCAACCACTGTGACTGACCCAAACTAATGAAAGCTTGACTATGTACCAGACTCATGAGCATAGCCTTGCTATTGATAAAGGCCACCGTAGCAATTCTTCTCCAGAGAAGACAGGCTATTGACCATATTAGAGACACATATTTCCCTCAGATTACACGAGATCCACAAAGAATTCGAAACAAAACCGATTTGATAAACTCCCATATCTACTGGGTGAAATACCTAAGTGTGCCATCACAGCAGCAAGATTTGTGACCTGTTCCCACAAGAAAAGGTCAACCAATGAAGAACAAACACCATTGTAAATACAACCCATATTTATGTTTAATTATTTTCCCTTTTGTACTTTAACTATTTGCAAATCGTTCAACACTGCATATGTACATAATATACATTTGAATGTCTTTATTCTTTTGGAACTTCTGTGAGTGATGGTTACTATGTTACATTTTATATTGTTTATTTCACTTTTGTATATTATCTACTTCACTTGCTTTGGCAATGTTAACATGTGTTTCCCATGCCAATAAAGCCCCTTGAATTTAATGTAATTGAATTGAGAAAGAGAGAGAGAGATAGCAAGAGTGAGAGAGAACGAGAAAGCGAGAACGAGTGTCACGCCCTGACCTTAGAGAGCTTTTTATGTTTCTATTTTGGGTTTGGTCAGGGTGTGATTTGGGTGGGCATTCTATGTTCTACTTTCTATGTTTTTGTATTTCTTTGTTTTGGCCAGGTATGGTTCTCAATCAGGGACAGCTGTCTATCATTGTCTCTGATTGGGAACCATACTTAGGTAGCCCTTTTCCCTCCTTTCTGTGTGGGAGGTTGTCTTTTTTTGTGGCACTATAGCCTTTGAGCTTCACGGTCGTTTTTTTGTATTGTTTATTGTTTTTGTCGGCGTCATCCTAATAAAAAGGAATATGTACGCTCACCACGCTGCGCTTTGGTCCTCTTCATTTGACGGCCGTGACAACGAGAAAGAGAGAGAGAGAGAGAGAGGGAGAGAGAGAGACTCCTGTCAGAACTGATGTCATTATATGGCTAGTTGCCTAGATCATCGGGAAACTGTGAAAAATACATGCAAGAGATGTTCTTAAAGAGTAAACTCTATGGACACAAGTATAACATTTCTATACATTTAGATCTGAGTCATTTAGCAGACGCTGTTATGCAGTGCAGCTTACAGTTGTGAATCGTTTAGCAGACGTTGTTATGCAGAGCGACTTACAGTAGTAAGTGCCTTCATTTTCTTACTTGTCCCCCGTGGGAAGACCCATGCTCTACCAACTATACGTCATTGAGTGAATGAATGAACAGTTAACAATAGATTTATGCTAGAGCTTTGACAGTCCAATGATTAACAGTTCTTTGTTAACTGTCAGTGTACACAGTACAGTGCTTTGTTAACTGTCAGTGTACACAGTACAGTGCTTTGTTAACTGTCAGTGTACACAGTGCAGTGCCTTGTTCTTGTTGACTGTCCAATGTACAACAGTCCAGTGCTTTGTTAAAACTGTCAAGTGTACACAGTCAGTGCCTTTGTTGACTGTCAGTGTCACAACAGTACAGTGCCTTGTTGACTGTCAGTGCACACAGTACAGTGCTTTTTTGAACTGTCAGTGTACAGTCAGTACAGTGCTTTGTTAACTGTCAGTGTACACAGTACATGCTTTGTTCTGGTCAGTGTACAAGAGTACAGTGCTTTATTTAACTGTCAGTGTACACAGTACAGTGCCTTGTTCTCTGTCAGGGGTACACAGTACAGTGGCTTTGTTAACTGTCAGTGTACACAGTACAGTGCTTTGTTGACTGTCAGTGTACACAGTACAGTGCCTTGTTGACTGTCAGTGTACACAGTACAGTGCCTTGTTGACTGTCAGTGTACACAGTACAGTGCTTTGTTAACTGTCAGTGCAAACAGTACAGTGCTCTGTAACTGTCAGTGTACACAGTACAGTGCTTTGTTAACTGTCAGTGTACACAGTACAGTGCTTTGTTGACTGTCAGTGTAAACAGTACAGTGCTTTGTTAACTGTCAGTGTACACAGTACAGTGCTTTGTTGACTTCAGTGTACACAGTACCAGTAGCTTTGTTAACTGTCAGTGTAAACAGTACATGCTTTTGTTGACTGTCAGTGTACACAGTCAGTGCTTTGTTAACTGTCAGTGTAAACAGTACAGTGCTTGTTTAACTGTCAGTGTACACAGTAACAGTGCTTTGGTAGACTGTCAGTGTCACACAGTACAGTGCTTGTTGACTGTCAGTGTACACAGTACATGCTTTGTTACGTCAGTGTACACAGTACGTGCTTTGTTCTCTGTCAGGGTACACAGTACAGTGCCTTGTTGACTGTCAGTGTACACAGTACAGTGCTTTGTTGACTGTCAGTGTACATAGTACAGTGCTTGTTGACTGTCAGTGTACCAGTACAGTGCTTTGTTAACTGTCAGTGTACACAGTACAGTGCTTTGTTAACTGTCAGTGTACACAGTACAGTGCGTTGTTGACTGTCAGTGTACACAGTACAGTGCCTGTTTGACTGTCAGTGTACACAGTACAGTGCTTTGTTAACTGTCAGTGTACACCAGTACAGTGCTTTGTTAACTGTCAGTGTACACAGTACAGTGCCTAGATGAACTGTCAGTGTAACACAGTACAGTGCCTTGTTGACTGTCAGTGTACACAGTACAGTGCTTTTGTTAACTGTCAGTGTACACAGTACAGTGCTTTGTTGACTGTCAGTGTACACAGTACAGTGCTTTGTTGACTGTCAGTGTACACAGTACAGTGCTTTTGTTAACTGTCAGTGTACACAGTACAGTGCTTTGTTAACTGTCAGTGTACACAGTACAGTTCTTTGTTAACTGTCAGTGTACACAGCGCAGTGCTTTGTTAACTGTCCGTGTAAACAGTACAGTGCTTTGTTAACTGTCAGTGTAACACAGTGCAGTGCCTTGTTGACTGTCAGTGTACACAGTCCAGTGCTTTGTTAACTGTCAGTGTACACAGTACAGTGCCTTGTTGACTGTCAGTGTACACAGTACAGTGCCTTGTGTTTGACGTCTGTGCACACAGTAAGTGCTTTTGTTAACTGCCAGTGTACACAGTACTTTTTTAGCAGTACACAGTACAGTGCTTGTTAACTGCCAGTGTACACAGTACAGTGCTTTTTGACTGTCAGTGGTACACAGTACAGTGCCTTGTTGACTGTCAGTGTACAACAGTACAGTGCTTTGTTACTGTCATTGTACACCGTACATTGCCTTGTTGACTGTAAGCATAGTCGTTACGTACAGTTTTATGGCTGTTTGGGATTTCTATCTACTGAAACATGAAGAAACGTAGAGTAACCAACCATGCCGCTCTTTAATGCAACACTCAAGAAACATAAACATTTCACCCGTGCACGACGAAAAAATACATACAAAAAAATTGTGATATGATTGTGCTCTTGAAAAAGCGGGATACCTAGTTAGTTTTTCAACTGGATGACTTCAACTGAAATGGGCTTTCCGCATTTAACCAACCCCTCTGAATCAAGAGGTGCGGGGGGGCAGCCTTAACAGACATCCACGTCTGAAACAAACCAACCATTTCAAAAGCTATATGTCGGTTGTCGATCACGGCTAGTTACTATACTCTACCATGGCTCCTATGAGTTACTGAGAAAGAGAGAAACATATTGTCATGATTTACCATGTCTGCAGATTTACCATGGGGTTGCTTGCTCTCTTTCTGCTTAGCAAATGGCTCCCTATGGAAATGTAGGTTAATGTACCAACACAGCAGAGGAGGGGGGGGGGAGAGAGAGAGAGAAGACACAAGAAGAGAGAGAGACAAAAGAGAGAGCGAGAGAGAGAGAGAGCGGAGAGAGAGTTTTCCACGTTCTACCGTACGCCGGGGTGTTTTATAAAGCCAGTCGGCGTAACCTGTCCATGATTCATTTAACCCCCTCCGCGCCATTTCCATGCAGGTAAAAGCTGTTAGCCTTGCTCACCGATATTGACTTTTGACTCATCCGGTTTTAAAGTCTCCTCTCTTTTCTT
>NC_036858.1:3115208-3171517 GCF_002910315.2 Salvelinus sp. IW2-2015 | reverse complement strand
AAAACCCACGGAGAGAGATCAGTACAGGCTTTGTTAACTGTCACAGTGTACACAGTACAGTGCTTTGTTGACTGTCAGTGTACACAGTACAGTGCTTTGTTGACTGTCAGTGTACACAGTACAGTGCTTTGTTAACTGTCAGTGTAAACAGTACAGTGCTTTGTTAACTGTCAGTGTACACAGTACAGTTCTTTGTTAACTGTCAGTGTACACAGCGCAGTGCTTTGTTAACTGTCGTGTAAACAGTACAGTGCTTGTTAACTGTCAGTGTACACAGTGCAGTGCTTGTTGACTGTCAGTGTACACAGTCCAGTGCTTTGTTAACTGTCAGTGTAACACAGTACAGTGCCTTGTTGAACTGTCAGTGTACACAGTACAGTGCTTTGTTAACTGCCAGTGTACACAGTACAGTGCTTTTTTGACTGTCAGTGTACACAGTACAGTGCCTTGTTGACTGTCAGTGTACACAGTACAGTGCTTTGTTAACTGTCATTGTACACCGTACATTGCCTTGTTGACTGTAAGCATAGTCGTTACGTACAGTTTATCTTGGCTGTTTTGGATTTCTATCTACTGAAACATGAAGAAACGTAGAGTAAGCCAACCATGCCGTCTCTTTAATGCAACACTCAAGAAACATAAACATTTCACGTGCACCTGCGATAACATACAAACAAAAAACTTTGATATGATTTGTCCTTCAAATGAAATGAAAGCGGGATACCTAGTTAGTTTTTCAACTGGATGACTTCAACTGAAATGGGTCTTCCGCATTTAACCCAACCCCTCTGAATCAGAGAGGTGCGGGGGGGCAGCCTTAACAGACATCCACGTCTGAAACAAACCAACCATTTCAAAAGCTATATGTCGGTTGTCAGATCACGGCTAGTTACTATACTCTACCATGGCTCCTATGAGTTACTGAGAAGAGAGAGAAACATATTGTCATGATTTACCATGTCTTCATGATTTACCAATGGGGTTGCTCTTCTTCTCTGCTTAGCAAATGGCTCCCTATGGAAATGTAGGTTAATGTACCAACACAGCAGAGGAGGGGGGGGGGAGAGAGAGAGAGAGAGACACAGAGAGAGAGAGACAAAAAGAGAGAGCGAGAGAGAGAGAGAGCGAGAGAGAGTTTTCCACGTTCTACCGTACGCCGGGGTGTTTTTATACAGCCAGTCGGCGTAACCTGTCCATGATTCATTTAACCCCTCCGCGCCATTTCCATGCAGGGTAAAAGCTGTTAGCCTTAGCTCACCGATATTGACTTTTGACTCATCCGGTTTTAAAGTCCTTCCTCTCTTTCTTCAACCCCTCTGCGCTCTCTCTCTCTCTCTCTCTCTCTCTCTCTCTCTCTCTCTCTCTCTCTCTCTCTCTCTCTCTGCGGACAGCAGAAGTCAGGCGGAATGAAAGCTGAAGTTTCTGCTGGTCGGCTAGTTACCTCAATCGGCCATACAGGCTGGGGGCTGCAGGGGATTGCAGGGGGGTGAATGGACAGTGACATGTTGATGTTGTACTGAGAAGGTTTGGATCCCCATGTGGCCAGAGAGCTAGCCCCTCCCCCTGCCACTCTCCTCTCCTAGCCCTCTTCCTCTCCCGCCTCTCCTACCCTCTCTTAGTCTCTCCGCCATCATCCTTTCCTCTCTTTCTTCAACCCCTCTGCTCTCTCTCTCTCTCTCGCCCCAGCCTTCAACCCCTCCAGACGCTCCCTGTCTCTTATACACATCTAGATGTGTATAAGAGACAGCTCTCTCTCTCTCTCTCTCTCTCTCTCTCTGTGTTTATGATGAGAGGGCTGGAATCCGTAGGCAGATGGGGTGAATACAGAGGAGGAGAAGAGAGAGGGGTGGGGGGTTAAAACGAGATATAGATAGGTTGATTGGGTGTGTTCACTAGTGTGTATTGATAAACTTGATGTGTGTGTATGTGTTGATATTAGTTAACATTGAGTGGTAAAGTGGTTTATAAGGCTAGCTGTGTTATTGTGCTATCAATATCTTCAAACCATACCATTGTTTAGTAACACACTATAGATATGTTATTTTCCTTGTTTAAATGTGTAGCTATGTTTAAAATAATTGTTTCCGCAGCCCATTTCTCTACTTCTCCATTAGCGTGCCAAGCAGAGAACACTGTCAACGTTGTCTTCATTAGGTGCCTGTGGCAATAAATTCCTCCACAACTTGTGTATGCTATTACTCTTATCCCTGCCATAAAGGAAAACAATTTGTTTTCAAAGCTGAGAGAGAAAGGGAGGGTGTGAGAGAGAGAGAGAAGGGGCGGGCGACAGTCATGCAGACGAACAGCTCCTGACTTGTTATAACTTTCTGGTTGTTAAGAGTGAGATTAACAAAATTAAATTAGCCCAAAATAAATTTGCCCAAAATATATACCTAATCAAATTGTACAACTGAAGATCAACACAGGAGGAAAATATTGACATAGTGTGAGTTAAAAGACCAATCTTAATCGTGCTAGCTAGCTAAATTCAAATCTGTCAGCTAGTTTACTGGCTCCAACTGTTTACTGGTGGTAACCATAGCAACATGGCCACTGAGGCAGCGCTAGCAGCGCTAGCAGCACCAGCAGCAGCAGCGACATAGAGACCCAGAGGGTGCAGACGGTCCCTGGTTCGAGCCCAGGTAGGGGCGAGGAGAGGCACGGAAGTAAAACTGTTACATCGATGCTGTTGACCCGGATCACTGGTTGCTGCAGAAAAGGAGGAGGTCAGTGACATCTCTCGCTCTGAGATCTTGAAGTCATTGTTCACCTTGCTCTGCAAGGGCTGCGGCTTTTGTGGAGTGATTGGTAGCAATGCTTCGAGGGTGGCTGTTGTCGATGTGTGCAGGGGGTCCCTAGTTCGAACCCATGTAGAGGCGAGGAGAGGGACGGAAGCGAAACTGTTACACCGACTGCTCACACAACAGGACTGTTACAAACCTGTTATTTTACACAGACTACACTACTGCCTGACAAACAGCTGTAACCAGGCATTTCAGCTATACAACAAAGAAAATCATGTGCAAAAGAAGGCAAATGTCACGACTCCGACCGAGGCAGGCTCTCCTTCCTGTTCGGGTGGCGCTCGGCGGTCGTCGTCACCGGCCTATTAGCTGCCACTGATTCTTTTCTCCCCCTCCTTATGTGTTTATTGATTACACCTGTTTTCATTTGTTGGTAATTAGTTGGGCTTATCAGTCAGCCGGCCCGCCCGGTTCTTTGTGCGGGATTATTAGTTGTTAAGCGTGGTGTTGGTTTTGTACTACGTGGTTACTGGACTGCTTTCATTCCCCCCGTGTCTGGGGTAGTTTTTTGTGAGCACCCAGTATATTAGAAGGGTGACTTTAGTTTCTCAGTGTTCATTAAAAGGGAACATTTGTTATTGCACCCTCTGCTTCCTGCGTTTGACTTCGTACTCCGACACCCAGTCCTTACAGCAAATACATATTTTTGAGGACAGTGAAAAGGACCAGGAAAACAGGTTTCTGACAGTAATCGTGTTCCAGAACGGCACTGTCATGGTCCAGGGTAGTGAGGATGCACTCAGCTCTTTTGTGCAGGACTTTCCCACTCTAGGGAAGATAGTGGAAACCAAAAAGGACAAGGACAGCACCCTGACTTTTCCCCTCACCTCAGGCACTCCAACAGCAGGAGCCCAGGCCCAGATCCACGCAACAGGTCTATCCTCCCCCCTGTCTGCCTAAGACCACCAGAGCCATAACCACACCACCACCAGCTTGCTGAGAGACAGGATGGCTCTGTTAGAGGTATGGGTTACTGAGCTAAAGAAACAGCACCCCAGCTACACCACCTCCAGCCCAGACACAGAGCTTCTACGGGACCAGATCAACCAGTGCAGAGAGAGCCTTACCGCAGCACTTGAGGAGGTGAAGGCCACCATGAGGAGAGAGCTGGTTCAGGTAAAGGAGGAGATAGCAAAGGAGTTGTCTGTCATCAAGAGGATGCTGCAGCATAGAGAACGGACTGTAGAGACTTCTAAAGAGAAGCTGCAGCCGCTCACCACCTCCACTCTGCTGCCCTGCAAAGACTTTAATCTCTGTACCATTCAGAAAGTCAATGCTGACATCACCAGAGGGTGTGGCCTACTCACGAATATGCACATTGCTCAACACCCAAAAATCACCCCAGAGCATCTGCACGACCACTCCCATTCTGAGGAAGCAGACAGTAAGGATGTTTGCCAAGCCTCTAAAGGACAGGGCACTTGGTAGACAAACACCCCATGCCGCACTGGACAGAGGACCACCCAGAGACCCCTACCAGACCACTGCACCACCAAGGAGCCCCAGGCCCCCGCAATGCCCCACAAGACCCAACGCACTCCATAGGCCCCACCCACCACCAGAGCATCACCACCTCCATCGGCACAGCCAGCCTGGACCGGGCCCAGCCTACTACCCCACACCAGACCACCTCTACCAGATCAGAGAGGCAACCCCCCGGCCCAGACCTGGCCCCCCTCCACAGGGCCCAACAGCAGGATCAGCACAGCTGGCCCTCAGAGGACAGGAGAACTCTGTAGGATTGAGTGAGATTAAACAGGCGTCCTATGCGGCAGCATGTGACAGATATCTTGCAGCTAGCTAGAACCTGTGCATGTCGTCTGCGCGCTAATCGCATCTTGTGGACCAACAGCACACACACAACACACGCACACAGCGAGCAGCGCTATCAACTTTAGCGGACACGACATTCAGCGCACAGCCAGTCATCAGGCACGAACACACACACACACACACACACACACACACACACACACACACACACACACACACACACACCACACACACACACACCGCGCCGCCACGCACCGCCGCGCGCCGCGCGCGCGCACCACCACACACACACCCAACCACACACACACACACACAACACACACACACACACACACACACAACACACACACACACACACACACACACACACACACACACACACCACACACACCCACACACACACACAGCTATTGTACTAAAAGTTTACTTGTTCAATGAATAGGAAGATGAAAAAAGAATAAGATAACAAATGTTTGCTGTTATCCTGTTTATTCACTCTGAACAACTTAAGTAGTTACTGTATTTCATGTTCTGTTTAATCTCTGTAGTATTACTTATCATGTATCTTTTATCTCCACTCTGAACACTTAGTAGTACTGTATTTCCTTACTGTACCTGTTTATCTCACCTCTGAACACTGTAGTAGTACCTGTATTTCTGATGGTATCCGTTTATCTCACTCTAACATTAGTAGTTAACTGTATTTCTACGGTATCCTGTTTCATCTCACTCTGAACATGTAGTAGTTACTGTATTTCCTGACTGGTATCCTGTTTATCTCCTCTGAACAACTTAGTAGTTACTGTATTTCTGACTGGTATCCTGTTTATCTCACTCTGAACAACTTAGTAGTTACTGTATTTCTGACTGGTATCCTATTTATCTCACTCTGAACAACTGTGCAATCGGGGGAGAAGGGCCTTGGTCAGGGAGGTGACCAAGAACCCGATGGTCACTCAGACAGAGCTCCAGAGTTCCTCTGTGGAGATGGGAGAACCTTTCAGAAGAACAACCATTTCTGCAGCACTCCATCAATCAGGCCATGATCGTAGAGAGGCGCCTAAAGGACTCTCAGACCATGAAAAACAAGATTCTCTGGTCTGATTATACCAAAATGTAACTCTTTGGCCTGAATGCCAAGCGTCACGTCTGGAGGAACCTGGCACCATCCCTACGGTGAAGTATGGTGGTGACAGCATCATGCTGTGGGGATGTTTTTCAGCGGCAGGAACTGGGAGACAAGTCAGGATCGAGGGAAAGATAAACGAAGCAAAGTACAGAGAGATCCTTGATGAAAACCTGCTCCAAAGCACTCAGGACCTCAGACTGGGGTGAAGGTTCACCTTCCAACAGAAACATGACCCTAAGCACACAGCCAAGACAACGCAAGAGTGGCTTCAGGACAAGTCTCTAAATGTCCTTGAGTGGCCCAGCCAGAGCCCAGACTTGAACCCGTTAGAACATCTCTGGAGAGACCTGAAAATAACTGTGCAGCGACGCTCCCCATCCAACCTGGTTTAAAAGGATCTGCAGGGAAGAATGTGAGAAACACCCCAAATACAGGTGTGCCAACAACGTACTAAGTAAAGGGTCTGAATACTTATGTAAATGTGATATATATWTTTTTTTTTATACATTTGCAAACATTTCTAAAAACCTGTTTTTGCTGTGTCATTATGGTGTATTGGGAAGGTTTTCTGTAGTATTATAAATGTAAGAGTTCTAAACTTCCTTAATAAGCACAATGTCTTGTGTAAAAGCCAAACTGGATTTAAACAAAAACATTGCACGACCGATCATATTTACACCTTACACACCTGTCCACCAAAATAATACCAAAATGTATGCTTGCTTTATCGACTTCCAAAAAGCATTTGATTCTATTTGGCATACAAGACTGTTCTACAAAGTTATTGAAAGTGGTGTAGGGGGGTAAAACATATTACATAATTAAATCAATGTACACTGGCAACAAGTGCAGCATCAAACTTAGGAAGAAAATAACAGAATTCTTTAACCAGGGGTGGGGCCTTCGCCAGGGTTGCAATCTGAGCCCTGCACTCTTCAATATTTACATCAACGAATTGGCCACTTTTCTAGAAAAATCCTCAGCCCCTGGTGTTAGTTTCTACAATTCAGAAGTTAAATGCCTGCTCTTCGTAGATGACCTGTGTCTGCTGTCACCCACAGCACATGGCCTACAGCAGAGCCTGGACCTGCTAGAGCAGTACTGTCAGACCTGGGCCCTGGTTGTAAACCCCAAAAATACAAAAATAATGATTTTCCAGAGAAGATTCAGATCTAAAGGAAATAGAGCAAAGTGGTCCATTGGTACAAAATATATAGAGTACAGCACACACTACAATTACTTAGGTTAAACAAACTTGACACCTTAATGAGGCAGCGAATGAACTGAGAGAGAAAGCAGGCAGGGCATTCTACACCATTAAAAAACAAATTAAAATTGAAATACCTATTAAAATTTGGCTAAAACTTATTGAATGTGTCATTAAACCAATTGCACTTTATGGCAGCGAGGTGTGAGGTCCACTTGCAAAACAAGATTTCGCCCAATGGGACAAACCCGCAATTGAAACCCTGCATGCAGAGTTCGGCAAGATTCTCCGACATGTCCAGAGGAAATCTACAAACAATGCATGCAGGGCTGAATTAGGCCAATATCCACTAATAATAAAAACTCACTGGAGAGTGGATGTGCGTGTGTGTAGTCATTATAAATGTATGTACATGTTACGTGTGAGTGAGCAGATGATGGAGTGAGAGTGTAGGGTCCTGTGAGTGTGTAGGGCCCTGTGAGTGTGTAGAGCCCTGTGAGTGTGTAGGGCCCTGTGAGAGTGTAGGGCCCTGTGAGTGTGTAGGGCCCTGTGTGTGTGTAGGGCCCTGTGAGTGTGTAGGGCCCTGTGAGTGTGTAGGGCCCTGTGAGTGTGTAGGGCCTGTGAGTGGTGGTAAGGGTCTGTGAAGTGTGTAAGGCCCTGTGAGTGTGTAGACATTGTGAGAGTGTAGGCCCTGTGAAGTGTGTAGGGTCTGTGAGTGTGTAGGGTCCTGTGAGTGTGTAAGACCCTGTGAGAGTGTAGGGCCCTGTGAGTGTGTAAGACTGTGAGTGTGTAGGGCCCTGTGAGTGTGTAGGGCCCTGTGAGTGTGGAAGACCCTGTGAGTGCGTGTGTGTGTAGGGCCCTGTCTGTGTGAGTGTGTAGAGCCCTGTGAGTATATATGTGTGTAGGGCCCTGTGAGTGTGTGTGTGAGTGTGTAGAGCCTGTTAGTGTGTATGTGTGTAGGGCCCTGTGAGTGTGTATGTGTGTAGGGCCCTGTGAGTTTGTGTAGAGGCAGTGCAAAACTAAAACTAAAAGGTCAATAAAGATTTAAGGTTAACTCAGATAGTCCATCTAGCTATTTTGTTAGCTATTTATCTGTCGTATCTCTTGGTGATAGAAGCTGTTCAACAGCTTGTTGTTGTCAGACTTGATCAAATCAAATCAAATTGTATTTGTCACATACACATGGTTAGCAGATGTTAATGCGAGTGTAGCGAAATGCTTGTGCTTCTAGTTCCGACCATGCAGTAATATCTAACAAGTAATCTAACAATTTCACAACCAACTACCTTATACACAAGTGTGAAGAAATGAATAAGAATATGTACATAAAAATATATGGATGAGTGATGGCCGAACGGCATAGGCAAGATGCAGTAGATGGTATAGAGTACAGTATATACATATGAGATGAGTAATGTAGGGTATGTAAACATTATATAAAGTGGCATTGTTTAAAGTGGCTAGTGATACATTTATTACATCCAATTTTTTATTATTAAAGTGGCCAAAGATTTGATGCACCGGTATCGCTTGCCGTGCGTAAGCAGAGAGAATAGATTATGCCTTGGGTGGATGGAGTCTTTAACGATTTTCTGGGGATTCCTTCCACACCGCCTGATATAGATGTCCTAGATGGCAGGGAGCTCGGCCCCAGTGATATGCTGAGCTGTCCGCACCACACTCTGTAGTGCCATGCGATTGAGGGCTGTGGAATTGTCATACCAGGCAGTGATGCGGTCACTCAAGATGCTCTCAATGGTACAGCTGTAGAACTTTTCGAGGATTTGAGTGCCCATGCCAAACTTTTCCAATCTCCTGAGGGGAAAAAGCCGCTGTCGTGCTTTCTTCACAACTGTTCCAGTGTGTTTGGACCATTTTAAATCCTTATTGATTTGCACACAAAGGAACTTGAAGCTCTCAACCTGGTCCACTGCAGCCCCGTTGATGTGGATGGGGGTGTGCCCGCCCCCTCGTTTCCTGTAGTCCACAATGAGCTCCTTGGTCTCACTGATGTTGAACGATTGGTTATTGCTCTGGTACCACACTGCCAGGTCATTGACCTTCTTCCTGTAGACTGACTCATTGTCGCTGGTGATCAGGCATACAACCGTTGTGCCGTCAGCAAACTTTATGATGGAGTTGGAGTCGTGCTTGGCCACTCAGTTGTGGGTGAACAGGGAGTACAGGAGGGGACTAAGCACAAACCCATGTGGGGCCCCTGTGTTGAGCGTCAGAATGGCCGAGGTGATGTTGCCTTCACTCATCACCTGGGGTCGGCCTGTCAGGAAGTCCAGGATCCAGTTGAAGAGGGAGGTGTTCAGACCCAGAGTCCTAAACTTGGTGAAGAACTTGGAAGGTACAATGGTGTTGAACGCTGGGCTGTAGTCAATGAACAGTATTCTCACATAAGTATTCCTCTTATCTAGGTGTATGAGGGCAGTGTGGAGAGCAATTGAGATTGCTTCATCTATGGCTCTGTCTGGACAGTATACAAATTGGAGTGGGTCTAGGGCGGCTGGGAAGGTGGAGTTAATGTGTGCCATAACCAGCCTCTCAAAGCACTTCATGATAACAGAAGTGAGTGCTGCAGGGCAGTAGTCATTGCAGCATGAAGCCTTAGATTTCTTGGGGACAGGAAAAATGGTGGTCATTTTAAAACGTTAAACATTTTAAAATGACAGACTGGGAATGTGTCTGCCAGCTGTTCTTCCCTTGGAATACCGTCAGGGCCCGCAGTCTGATTAAAGACCTTTGTCAAGTTGGCCTCTTGGGTAGCCCAAAAATTGTGTCGGAATTACAGAGAGAGCCCAGGGCAGATGAGTCAAAGTTGAAGCCGGAATTTGGGTAAGTAACTGTCTATCTGATGTTCATAAGTTCTTGTTGGTTGTAAGAAATAATAACGGATACATTTTGTGAAAATAAAGTAAAAATAAACGACTAAATAATCACAAAATAGCAAAGTTGGGTAGGAGCTTGCAAAACGGCTGTCATTCAGTATAGCATCATCTTAATTAATCCGAAGCTGACGTGAGGAAAATCCTCAAAAGAGTGAATACTCACAAAGATAGCATCCTGTGCCACGTCCTCAGAGTGTGTGCTAACGAGCTGGTGGCATCTTCTCGGAGATGTTCAACCTGTCCCTGTCCCAGGCTGCAGTACCCATCTGCTTTAAGGAGACCATCATCGTCCCAGTGCCCAAGAACGACAAAATGGCATGCCCAAATTACTATCGCCCGTCGCACTCACCTTGGTCATCATGAACTGCTTCAAGAGGCTGGTCATGGCCCCATCAAGGCCAGCATGCCAGGCCCTCTCCATTTTGCCTACCGCTCCAACAGATCCACAGAAGATTCCATTTCCATCGCTATTCACATGGCTGTAACACATCTGGACAAGAGGAACATCTATGTGACAATGCTGTTCATTGACTATAGTTCGTGATCAACACAACTGACACAAGCGGCGTGTCCTCAGTGGTCTGCTGTACTCCCTGTTCACCCACAACTGCCTGGCTTTGCACGACACCAACTCCATCATCAAGTTGCTCATGACACCATGGTTGTAGGCCTGATAACCGACAACGACAAGCCATCCTATAGAGAGGAGGTAAGTGAACTTGCATCATGGTGTCATGACATCAACGTCAGCAAAACAAAGGAGTTGATTGTTGACTTCAGGAAGCAGAGGAGGGAACACGCTCCGATCCACATCAACAGGACAGCAGTAAAGAACGTCACACGTTTTAAGTTCTTCGTCCACATCACAGAGGACTTGACCACTATTGTCAAGAGGGCGCAACAGTGTCTCTACTTCCTAAAGCAGCTGACGAAATGTTGCATGCCAGCCCGAGTCCTTTCTAAATACTACCGCTGCACTAGAGAGTGTGCTGACCGGTTGCATCACGGCCTGGTACAAGAATTGCTTCGTTGACGAACGCAAGGCTCTCCAGCGGGTGGTGAAGATGACCCAGTACATCACTGGGGCCGTGCTCCCACCCATTCAGGACTTCTACTCGAAATGGTGCCTGAGGAAGGCACGCAGCATCATCAAGGTCTCCACACACCCCAGCAACACCCCAGCAACAAGCTGTTCTCCCTTACTGTTGGGCAGACGGTCTCAGAGCATGAGGTCTGATACCAACAGGCTCAGAGACTGTTTCTATCTACAAGCCATCAGACTGCTGAACACTTGAACTGGACTGACCACCTGCTCTGATTCTCTGCACCTTAGCACTCACTCATTCCTATACTATTATATAGTATACTACAGATTACTATATAATTCTATAGTAAGTACTGTAGTATTCTATAGTAAACTGTAGTATTTTTTCATGTGGGTACTCACTGACCAGTAATTTATTTTGTATAAAGCAGACTTGATCTAGCTTTTCATTAATTTGATAACGGACACACTTATCAGACACTGTTGGTTAATGTGGTTTAATTATTTGGATTAAATTGCAGAATGAAAGTGATGTGGATGATGTCATATGTATTTCCCTTTCGGATGAGCTTATGCTATAATGTAGAAACATTTTAATCCACAAAATGTCAAGCTATAGGGGCACATTTTGCAGCTAGTAGAACGACTTGTGGTCAGATCCTTCATGACATACAGTCCTCTCCTCTCTGCTTCCATAATCTCTAAACCATATCTTCTATTTCTCTCAGCCTCTCTCACAACTCCTCTATGGTACTTTAACACGCACGCACACCCCTCTCTGTGGTTGTCTTACTAATGCATCGTCTCTCCTCTCCTTTCATGTGGTCGTCCACAGCAACCCAGCCACATTCATTTAGAACCAGACATAACCTTGGGCTTTCACTGCTTTCTCTGTCCAGCTCCCGTCTTTACAGAGCCAGCGCCGCCGTTCCCCTTTTGAGTAGGACATACTCTTYTCTCTCTTTTTCTCTCGCTCCATCTCTCTTTCTCTCTAGCCCTTTCTCTCCTCTCTAAGCCATGTTACGAGCATAACTTACCCATCTTCAAATCCATACTCTTGTTAATTATGTATGTCTTTAGTGTATTTTAAAAATTCGGTATTTTCGGGCTTAAACATCCATGTCCCTGTGGTCATCATTACCAACGAGAGAGATCCCATCCTGAATGGAAATGCTGGTGTAGCGTGCATACCCCTGCACATAACGACAGGCCTAGTTATCATCCTTTCTCTCACTCTCCTTTACATATTTTCCCTTTCTCTTTGTCTCTTTTTTTTTTTGTCTATCTTTCCATTCCCCTACTTTCACTTCCTCCCTCCCTTCCTTCCTCCATCCTCCACGCTCCAAGCATGCTGTATGAAATTAATAGCAGAGCTCCTGCAGTGGTACTGTACTCCATCTCTCCATACAGGTCAGTTCTCTAGCGGGCCAGTTCACAACTAGGCTAGTAAGCTAGGCAGGAGGCTTTTTACAATCACTGTAGGAGTTTCCTTTAAAAAGGAGTTTAGTTAAAAGGGAGGGTCATTCCTAACAGTAAGTGGAACAGATACCATGTGCTCACATGCAAGTTTTTGTGGGGTGTAATTTGGAACTAGATCATCTAAAACTGCAGATTTTGGGTAAATTGTCTTTCCAATGACTAGTTAATGCTCCTTTTATCTTCAACTGTGCGTAGCTGAGAAGTAACATTGTGCTACCCTAGTAGCTATATATTAAGTACATGATAATAAGGGCTACAAACATTAAAGCTGAAATTCGCATTAGGGGAAACAGCACCACTATTCGCAGCCAGCACATTTATTATTGTTCAAATTTAGTTTATGAAACAGAGAAGAGGAGCATCCAGCCACTTGGTCAAAAAAAAGTAATTGCAATACATAGTCTGTATTGTGCGAACATTGTTTGTTCTTTGAAGTATTTTTTTTTTTATTATCATAGATTCTTTTTTAGAGGGTAGATCAGCTTTAATATTGCAGATAGATTGCAGCTTCCATCAATGTAACTGTCTGCATAATTTCCAATCCCTATATATATTATTTTTACATACTGTATATACAGTACCAGGCAAAAGTTTGGACACACCTACTCATTCAAGAGTTTTTCTTTATTTTTACTATTTTCTACATTGTAGAAAAATATGGAAGACATCAGAACTATGAAATAACACATATGGCATTTTTGTATATGTATTTATTATGGATCCCCATTAGCTGCTGCCAAGGCAGCAGCTACTCTTCCTGGGGTCCAGCAAAAATAAGGCAGTTTATACAATTTTAAAAACATTACAATACATTCACAGACTGTGTGCCCTCAGGCTCCTACTCCACCACTACCACATACACTACCGGTCAAAAGTTTGGACATGTCACGCCCTGACCTTAGAGATCCTTTTTATGTCTCTTTTTGTTACACTTGTTACACCGGATACACTGGGCCGTGCACCTCCACGTGAAGAAGGTTTTTTATGCCCCATTCTCCGGGAGAGAAGCTGCCTGGAAGCTAATCCAGATTTGGCAGGACTCCCGCAGTGTGGGAGACTATGCGGTGGATTTCCGCACGTTGGCTGCGGAGAGTGCACGGCTTCTTGGAGGAGGTCAAGGAAGAGCTTGCAGCTTGGGAGTTACCTACGGATCTCGATTCCCTCATCGCTTTGACCATCCGAATAGATGGGCGACTACGGGACCGACTGAGGGAGGGGAAATTCGACTTCGCTCACATGTCCAGGGATTCCACCTTGCCTCCGAGTCATCCCGGAAGTCCACGACGATCCCGTTGCAGAGAGAACCCGAGGCTTCCCGACCTTACCCGAGAGTCACCGAAGATGGCTGAGTCACCACTTCCCGAGCCTATGCAACTAGGCAGAGCTGCGCTGTCGACAGCGGAACGGCAATACAGGATCAACATGAAGAGTTGTCTTCAATGCGGGACTTTTGGTCATTTTGTGTCCTCTTGTCGTTTAAAAAGACCAGGCTCACTGGTAGGAGCAAGTACTCTGGTGGGCCATATTGAGGACTTTCCTGCTTCCCTTGTTCCCACCCCTTTTCATGCCATTCTGCTGTGGGGAAACCAGTCTGGCTTCCGAGCTGAACATCCCCACTCAGCCCCTCTCAACTCCCATGGATGTTAGAGCACTGGACAGGCGCTCTATAGGCCAGGTTACTCATAATACCACTCCCATCAACCTACGAGTGTCAAGGAATCACAGTGAGACGTTTAAATTCCTGCTCATCAAGTATCCTCAGATTCCCGTGGTTTTGGGATTCTCCTGGCTCCAGCGACACAATCTCTTCATCAACTGGTCTCCTGGTGCCATCATGGGCTGGAATCCGTGCTGCCACGCCCAGTGTCTGAAGTCACCTGCCCCGGGATGTCTTCCTGTGGGCTCGGAAGGTGCCCCGGACTTCTCTGCTATTCTCGCGGAGTACCAGGACCTTCGGGAGGTGTTTAACAAGGCCCGGGCCACTCTGTTTCCGCCGCACCAACCATATGACTGCGGGATTGACCTTCTCCTTAGCACCACTCCATCCCAGTGATGACCGTACTTGCTGTCGGGACCGGAGACCAAGGCTATGGACACCTACATTGGGGACTCCCTAGCTGCATTTATACGTCCTTCGTCCTCTCCCGCCGGCGCAGGGTTCTTCTTTGCGGAGAAGAAGGACAAGACCATTCGTACGTGCATCAATTACTGGGGACTCAATGACATAACGGTGAAGAACCGCTACCCGCTACCACTCATCTCCTCGGCCTTCGAGCCTCTCCAGGGTGGCACCGTGTTTCCAAGCTGGATCTACAAAACACCTATCACCTGGTGCAGATACGGGACGGGGATGAGTGGAAGACCGCTTTCAACACAGCCAGCGGCCACTACGAGTGTTTGGTCATGCCATTTGACCTAACCAACGCCCCTGCTGTGTTCCAGGCTCTGGTAAATGATGTTCTCTGCGACACCTTGAACTGGTTCGTCTTCTCCGGTTCCCACCAAGAACATGTGTTCCACATCCGACAGGTTCTTCAACATCTCCTGGAGAACCAGCTGTTTGTTAAGGCAGTGAAGTGTGAGTTCCATCATTCCACCATCCCCTTTCTGGGGTGCATCATCTCTGCTGGCAGTGTCCAGATGGATCCCGAGAGCGGTGGTGGATTGGCCCCAGCCTTCATCCAGGATGCAGCTGCAACGTTTCCTGGGTTCGCCAACTCCTATCGCCGCTTCATCCGTGGTTACCGCTCCCTGGCTTCCCCTCTGTCAGCACTCACCTCTCCCAAGGTTTTGTTCACGTGGTCTCCTGCTGCTGACTGGGTGTTCCGGGACTTCATACACCGCTTCACCACTGCTACCATCCTGGTTCATCCTGACCCTTCCCGTCAGTTCGTGGTGGAGGCCGATGCGTCTGACGTAGGAGTGGGGGCGGTCCTGTCCCAACGTTCTGCCCTGGTCCTGAAGCTACATCCCTGCGTCTTCTTTTCCCATCGCCTCAATGCCACGGAGAAAAACTACGATGTGGGAAATCGTGAGCTTCTTGCAGTGAAGATGGAGTTGGAGGAATAGAGGCACTGGCTGGAAGGGGCGGAACACCCGTTCATTGTATGGACCAACCACAAAAATCTGGAGTATCGCCGCACCGCCAAACTCCTCAACTCCAGGCAAGGTAGATAGGCCCTGCTGTTCACATAGTTCAACTTCTCCCTCTCATATCGACCGGGATCCAAGAATGTCAAGCCGGATGCACTGTCTCGTTGTTATAGCCCCACTGCTATTACCCCGGAGCCCGAGACCATCCTTCCCACCTTGTGCCTGGCGACGGCACTCAGCTGTGTATCGGGAAACAGGTCCGGGAGGCGCAGCATTCCCAGCCGATCCCTGGGGAGGTTCAGATAACTGGATGTTTGTGCCTGATGCGGTCCGCTCTGTGGTCCTGGAGTGGGCCCACTCCTCCAGACTGGCCTGCCATCCGGGCTTCCGCCGAACCCTGGCTTTTGTGCGACACCCTGGCTTTTTGGTGGCCCAGCATGGATACGGCTTTCAAGCTAATCACTGTAGCATTAGAAAAGATGTGGTCAATACATGTTGATGATTTCATTCCTGTGCTGTTTGTAACTACCCTGGTAGGTTGACTGATAACCTGAACAAGGTTGCAGGCACTGGCAACTTTTTAAAGCTTTTTCTTGAGTGGGCAGCTTGATGAAAGCCAGTCAATATTTAAACCACCCAGAAAATATACCTCTCTGTTGATATCACATACATTATCAACCATTTCCCACGTTATCCAGATACTGACTGTTAGCACTTGATCTATAGCAGCTTCCCACCAGAATGGGCTTTAGGTGAGGCAGATGAACCTGTAGCCATATTACTTTAACAGTATTTGACATGAGATCATCTCTAATCTTTACAGGAATGTGGTTCTGAATATAAACAGCAACACCTCCACCATTGTCATTTCTATCTTTTCTATAAATGTTATAACCTTGTATTGTTACCACTGTATCGTCAAAGGTATTATCTAAGTGAGTTTCAGAGAGTCAGAATATGAATGCCATCTCTTACTAGCAAATTACTGATTTCATGAACCTTGTTTCTTAATTAAGCTACATATGTTTATCAACAGTAGATGTGGTCATGTTCTTTATGTTAGTGCAGGGTGAACTGCTCACAGTGGACTTCCTCCTAGGGCACACCGGCTTTGTGCTAACAGTATAAATCTGGTTCATTAGCACATAATTACTGCATACAATAGCTGTCGGTTCAGTAGAGGCATTCAGGGCAGTTAAAGGAACATAAATTAGGTTACTTATATTGTGTCTACTGACGCCCCTGTTGTAATGTACAATTGCTGAAGCATTATGCCAACTCTGCGTCACAATGATAGGGCTGAGCTGGGCTTGAGTCATTGAAAAGTCATTGTCTCAACGCAGCCTTATAGTGCTGTAAAAGGATCCAGGATCCCAAAGGATTTGGGTGGATCCCTTCCAAAAGGTATCGAAATTGTCAACAAAAGTTACACCCATTGAGCTGCAATAATCACGTAGCCAGTTGTGAAGAGAAAGAATCCTGCTAAAGCGTTTCAATGCCGCAAATCAGAAATGGCAGAGGGCCAGATATGATGGGTCTTTTGTTAGTGTTTAGCAGAGAGTCAATCAACTCTTTAAAGTCCAGCTTTTCAGAACTGCCCTTCATAATGTCATTAAAACCCACATGGACTACAATATAAATGATTTTCATTTTCTGGCATTGTACATTCAGGAGCAGCTTAGTAATGTGATTTACTCGAGCACTGGGATAAGACATTGTTTTTGGCACCAGGAACGGTCAGATTTCTTACCATTGGAGCTGCCCAGAATCACGGCTGGCGAGAAGGCAGAGGATATCTGCCCACTCCCACACTTCTCAGGACTCAGAGATCCCTTTATGGATGGGCGAGAGGCAGGATAACTTGAGCCCGTTGCTCCCGGCGCCTGTGGAGAAGCACCGCTCGATCCAGAGCAGGGACAGAATGTTGTTGACGTCGACATCATAGTTGTAGGCACTGCGGCTGCAGACACAGACACCCCCAGCAACGAAGGAGCAGGAAGATCAGGCTCCAGGACAGCGAAACTATTTGTTGTTTGTATTCTCTCCGGGCCTCTCGTTGGGAGTGTAGATGTTACGGAGTCTAGTTGATAGGTAATCGACTAGCTGGACTGTTCCCCAGACTCCACGCGTAGGGATTTGTCCAATGCTTAACAAGGCTATTGAACTTAACATTGGTGTCTGTCTTTATTCCTTAATCCGACATATCATACTGAAACATGGTATCAGAAGTGGCTCGGAAAACACACGTTTGTTATTTTTGTAGCTAAGTACAGTATAGGCGCAGTTACGTTCCATATGCGAACACACGCCGTTTCCTACTCACAACACTGATCAACTCGTTGTTAGCTGGCTAGCTAGCATCACTACCTACCTCCATGACTGAAGGCAAAGAAATCTCCTATTCCATTGTTATGGCAGCGAACATTCCGCCACCAAATCACATGGTTCTCACAGGGGACTGGAATACTAATTGGGACAACTTCAGGGATGAATTCGAGGACTATGCGCTGGCGACCGGTCTACATGAGAAACCCAACGAGGTACAAGCGGCAACTCTGAGGAGTTTAATGGGCAGCGAATGCAGGCATATCTACCGGCACAATCTCACCCTCACGGCACGACAACAGTGTGATGCAAAGGCTATATTGGATGCTTCAAACCCGCCAGAAACGTCATTTACGAGCGGTTCGTTTTCGGAAGCTGCAAACAGGAAGAGGGTGAGTCAGTACACAACTTTGTAACCCGTTTGAGAGAGAAATCCGCCACTTGTGAAGACGGGGGATTGAAAGATGAACTGATTCGTGACAAAATAGTACTGGGAATTGCAAATGAGAATACGCGCCGGCGTCTACTGAGAGAGAGAGGCTTAACATTAGTAACTGCCATCGAAATGTGCCGCACTGCTGAAGTCACTGACATGAGAATGAGAGCAATGGAAACGGAAACCCCACGCTCCGACGTTGATACTGTTCACGCTGTTGCTAGGCAGACATTCAGACAAAACCAATCGAGGCAGAGTAATTCACCACGAACGGTGAACACAGAGAGCCCCGTAGCATGTAAATACTGTGGGAATACACACACACGTGGCAAAGAGCACTGCCCTGCCTACGGAAAACCATGCAGAGCTTGTGGAACTAATAATCACTTTGCAAAAGTGTGTCTCAAAAGCAAAAGAAGGGTGAGTGAGGGCAAGATTCACTGTGTTGATGATGTTACTCAATGTTCAGAGCTGAACAGTGAAAGTGACATTTACATGCATGAATCCATTGGGGCTGTACACTCAAGAGGGAAGACATGGTTTGTGACACTACGATTACACAACAAGCAACAACAATGTCAACTGGATTCGGGTGCTACATGCAACGTAATGAGCTACAAAGACAAAATCAATCTGGCACCTGACACACATCTATTGCCCAGCGACACTAGACTAAAGCTGTACTCAGGAGAACTAATGAGCTCTATGGGCACCTTTGAGACCAAATGTGTTATTCGGGGACGCAAACACAAGCTGGAGTTTGAGATTGTGAAAACCAGTCAAAATCCTCTCCTCTCAGGCTCTACATGCGAACGCCTGGGACTGATGCAGTTCACTGTACCAAATGACCTGCACATTGTGGATCATGTCCAGCATGGACCCCTGTCCAAAGAACAACTACTCAGCAGATATGACGATGTATTCAACATGCCCGTTGAATCAGTGCCTGGGGAGGTACACTTTGAAGTGGATGAGAGCATCACTTCCAGTCCAGTGTGCTCCTCGCAATGTGCCCATTGCAATGAAAGTGGCTGTGAAGGCCCAGCTGGACAAGTATGAGGCCGATGGCCACATGACATCTGTGACTGAACCAACTGACTGGATCAGCAATATGGTCATAGTGAAAAAAACAGAGAAGCTGAGGGTCTGCATCGACCCAAAGCATCTGAACCAAGCACTGAAACGATCCCACTACATCATGCCGACACTAGAGGATGTCCTCCATAAGCTTCCCAAGGCCAGGATTTTCACCTTGGTGGATGCCCGAGATGCATTCCTTCAATGCAAGCTGGACGAAGAAAGCAGCTTCATGACTACCTTCTGGACCCCCTGGGGTCGGAAACGCTGGCTCAAGCTCCCGTTGTGTCTCAGTGGCGCCTGAGGTATACCAACAAAAGCAGCACGAGTTACTGGCTGGCTCAAGGGCATTGACCCATCGCCGATGATATCCTGATCGTAGGCTGTGGTGAAACAGACGAAGAAGCAGAACGCGCCACGATGTGAAGCTCCTGGCACTGATGGAGCGCTGCCGATCAGTTAAGCTTCGTCTTGGCCTGAAGAAGCTGCAGTTCAAGGTGAAAGACGTCCACTTCCATGGCCACAATCTCTCGGCAAAAGGCCTGAAGCCGGACCCAGACAAGGTCCAAGCGATCCTCGACATGCCAAACCCGTCTGATGCAAAAGGAGTACAGCGTCTCATCGGCTTTGCAAACTATCTTGCAAAGTTCATGCCACACCTATCAGCAGTCTGTGAGCCACTGCGCCGGTTGCTGGACAAAGACACACCATGGCACTGGCTACCAAAGCACGAGGCCGCAGTGCAGGAGATAAATCTCTGGCTTCATCCATGCCAGTGTTGCGCTACTACGACGTCACGAAGCCTGTCACAATCCAGAGCGACTCTAGCCAAAGGGGACTTGGATGCTGCCTTATGCAGGAAGGCCAGCCCGTTGCGTTTGCCTCGAGAGCGCTCACCTCCACCGAACAAAACTATGCACAAATTGAGAAAGAGTGCCTCAGCATCGTCTTCTCCTGCCAGCGATTCCATCACTACTTATATGGTCGAGAGCTGGTCACCGCTGAAACTGACCACAAACCACTCATTGCCATATTCAGTAAACCTCTCCTCAACGCGCCCAAGAGGCTTCAAAGTATGCTCCTGACTCTGCAAAACTACAGCCTGAAGGTCATTTACAAGCCAGGACCTGAGATGTACATCAGCGACACACTGAGCAGGGCAACAGCACAATGTACAGGTAGAGGCACTGCCTATCAGCGGCAGGCCATCTGTTCGCTACAGCAGGACAACAAGATGTTCAACAGATCAATCAGGCAGACTACTTAAACGTCACAGATCACCGCCAGCCCAGATCAGGCAACATACTGACAAGGACGAACACCTACAGTCACTGAAGTCCATGGCTCTCGCAGGTTGGCCATATCTGAAAGAGGAGACACCTTTCACAGTAGGAGAATACTGGACCTTTCGAGATGAGATCAGTGTGCAAAATGGCGTCTTGTTCAGAGGTCAGAAGGTCATTATTCCCAAATCACTACGTCCAGAGATGCTTACCCGCATACACTCCAGTCACGTTGGAGGTGACGCATGCTACCGTCAGGCTCGTGAAACATTATACTGGCCAAACATGCAAGCAGAAATTAAAGACTTTGTCAGCAACTGTACCACATGCAACGAGTACGCTCATGAACAGCAAAAGGAAACCATGATGTCGCACGAACTGCCCACAAGGGCCTGGCAAATCATCAGCATGGACTTATTCAGCCACAGACAAAAGGACTATCTTCTCATCGTTGATCATTACTCTGACTTTTGGGAAATGAACTGCTCCCTGACTTGTCTGCAGAGACGGTCATAAAGCGCTGCAAGGCGCAGTTTGCAAGGCAAGGTCAGCCTGACAAGTAATCACGGACAATGGCCCACAATTCACTGCACAGTTCAAGCGTTTTGCCTCAGAATGGGAGTTTGACCACTGACCTCCTCTCCAAGAACCCAAAAGCAAATGGCAAGGCAGAATCAGCTGTCAAGATTGCAAAAAACCTGTTAAGCAGGGCCTTGCGCGACAGCAACGACCCATGGAAAGCGATCTTACATGGAGGAACACACCCACCGAAAACATGGACAGCAGCCCAGCACAACGCCTTCGTTCCAGACGTCTGAAGACTACTATCCCCGTAGCTAACAAGCTACTGAGCCCTGCGTCATGGTTGGCGTCACGGACAAACTGCGTCACAGAAAACAGAAAGTGCTTCTACGACCGGACTGCTCGAGACCTACCAGACTGGAGGTGGGTGAAACTATAAGGATGAAACCGCTGCCGGGAGACCACACAGGACTTGGAGGCTGGGCACATGCCTACAGAGAGTTGCACCACGTTCTTACCTGGTGGATGTTGGTGGCATCCTCTATCGTCGCAATCGGGTGGATCTGCGCGTAGCAGAGCAGACAAACCAGAACATGCCATACACTCCCTAGATGAGCTGGATCACAGTCCAGGCCTAAGGGTAAGGGGTGCAGAATAGAGACATGAGCCAACTGAAGGTGAGCTTCTACCCCACCAAACTCTCCAGCGCGTGGCCCTAATCCTACCCCTGTGAGCCAATACTTACTCACGGGTGGGTGCTGTGCAAGCCACCGGACAGGCTTACTCTGTAAGCAAGAGACTTAACTTGTTGTCTGTTAATTAAAATAAAATAAAAAATGAAAAATTTAAAAATTTAAATTTAAAATTTAAAAAGGAAGATGACAGCTGAAGTAAAAAGAAAATGTCATGCTTTTCAATTGTTATGACTTGACTGTTAAGAACTCAATGTTATGCCGTTATGTTTGCACTTTCTATTGAAAAGGATGATGTTACGGAGTCTAGTTGATAGGTAATCGACTAGCTGGACTGTTCCCCAGACTCCACGCGTAGAATTTGTACAATGCTTAACAAGGCTATTGAACTTAACATTGGTGTCTGTCTTTATTCCTAATCCGACATATCATACTGAAACAACTGCTTGACGGGAAGTTGCTGTCTCGCTTCTACGGCTCGTGACATGCGACCATCGTTGATTGTCTTGCTCCTCTTGCTGTGCTCCTTCGACTCCGACCGGCCAGTCGGATGACGACAAACGACAAGGCGGAGATGCATCCAACAGGCGCGAACGCCGTCCAGCCATCGGTGTAGAAAATGTAAACGTTCCACTCTGCGTTTTCCCCAGTTTCTTACGTAGGCTGGCGACCTGCGGATCAATGAAGCCACCTCAAGCCTTTAATACTCCTCGGCAAATAAACAATTGCCTCATTGGAACTCCGAGTGGTCCGGTTTGTCCCGAAACAGTGTGCAATAGATACAGCTGTGAGACAACTGTGCAATAGATACAGCTGTGAGACAACTGTGCAATAGATACAGCTGTGAGACAACTGTGCAATAGATACAGCTGTGAGACAACTGCATAGATACAGCTGTGAGACAACTGCATAGTACAGCTGTGAGACAACTGTGCAATAGATACAGCTGTGAGACAACTGTGCAATAGATACAGCTGTGAGACAACGTGCATAGATACACTGTGAGACAACTGTGCAATAGATACAGCTGTGAGACAACTGTGCAATAGATACAGCTGTAGACAACTGTGCAATAGATACAGTGTGAGACAACTGTCAATAATACAGCTGTGAGACAACTGTGCAATAGATACAGCTGTGAGACAAACTGTGCAATAGATACAGCTGGAGAACGTGATAGATACATGTGAGACAACTGTGCAATAGATACAGCTGTGAGACAACTGTGCAATAGATACAGCTGTAGATACAGCAATAGATACAGCTGTGAGATACAGTGCAATAGATACAGCTGTGAGATACAGTGCAATAGATACAGCTGTGAGATACGTGCAATAGATACAGCTGTGAACAACTGTACATAGATACAGCTGTGAGACAAGCTGTACATAGATACAAGCTGTGAGACAAACATGCAATAGATACAGCTGTGAGACAACTGTACAAAGATACAGCTGTGAGACAACTGTACAATAGATACAGCTGTGAGACAACTGTGCAATAGATACAGCTGTGAGACAACTGTGCAATAGATACAGCTGTGAGACAACTGTGCAATAGATACAGCTGTAGATACATGTGCAATAGATACAGCTGTGAGATACAGTGCAATAGATACAGCTGTGAGACAACTGTACAATAGATACAGCTGTGAGACAACAGTGCAATAGATACAGCTGTGAGACAACTGTACAATAGATACAGCTGTTGAGAACAACTGTGCAATAGATACAGCTGTGAGACAACTGTGCAATAGATACAGCTGTGAGACAACTGTGCAATAGATACAGCTGTGAGACAACTGTGCAATAGATACAGCTGTGGACAACGTGCAATAGATACAGCTGTGAGAACAGTGCAAAGATCAGCGTGAGATACAGGCAATAGATACAGCTGTGAGATACAGTGCAATAGTACAGCTGTGAGATACAGTGCAATAGAATACACTGGAGACACTGTGCAATAGATACAGCTGTGAGACAACTGTCAATAGATACAGCTGTGAGACAACTGTGCAATAGATACAGCTGTGAGACAACTGTGCAATAGATACAGCTGTGAGACAACTGTGCAATAATACAGCTGTAGACAACTGTGCAATAGATACAGCTGTGAGACAACTGTGCAATAGATACAGCTGTGAGATACAGCTGCAATAGATACAGCTGTGAGATACAGTGCAATAGATACAGCTGTGAGACAACTGTGCAATAGATACAGCTGTGAGACAACTGTGCAATAGATACAGCTGTGAGACAACTGTGCAATAGAACAGCTGTGAGATACAGTGCAATAGATACAGCTGTGAGATACAGTGCAATAGATACAGCTGTGAGATCACCAGTGCAATAGATACAGCTGTGAGACAACTGTGCAATAGATACAGCTGTGAGACAACTGTACAATAGATACAGCTGTGAGACAACTGTGCAATAGATACAGCTGTGAGAAACAGTGCAATAGATACAGTGACTTCAGACTGTGAGACAACTGTGCAATAGATACAGCTGTGAGATACAGTGCAATAGATACAGCTGGGAACAACTTGTGCAATAGATACAGCTGTGAGACAACTGTGCAATAGATACAGCTCCTACAGCGCTGGATCGGTTATTTTTTTTCTCCAGACAAAGAGGGCTCCTTTGCAAAACTCATCTGGTACCAACTGCGTTAGCTTGATGGCTAGCAACTTTGATAGTTTGATGGCTAGCAGCTTCGCGTCTCTGTCAAGCAGGCTTAACCTGTCTGTTAAGCGGGATTCCTGGACAAGAAATAACGGTCCCTCCTTTCTTGACCCAAGCAAGTCTCTTCTTCTTATTGGTGTCTTTTAGTAGTGGTTTCTTTGCAGAAATTTGACCAATTCTCCTCTGAACAGTTGATGTTGATATGGGTCTGATACTTGAACTCTGAAGAATTTATTTGGGCAGCAATTTCTTAGGTGGATATATCTAATGAACTTATCCTCTGCAGCAGATGTAACTCTGTGTCTTCCTTTCCTGTGGTGGTCCTTATGAGAGCCAGTTTCATCATAGCGCGTGATGATTTTTGCGACTGCACTTGAACAAACCTTCAAAGTTCTTGAAATTTTCCCTATTGACTGGCCTTCATGTCTTAAACTAATGATGGACTGTCATTTCTCTTTTCTTATTTGAGCTGTTCTTTCCATAATATGGACTTGGTCTTTGACCAAATAGGGCTATCTTCTGTATACCACCTCTATCTTGTCACAACACAACTGATTGGCTAAAACGCATTAAGAAGGAAAGAAATTCCACTAATTAACTTTTAACAAGGAACACTTGTTAATTGAAATGCATTCCAGGTGACTACCTCATGAAGCTGGTTGAGACAATACCAAGAGTGTGCAAAGCTGTCATCAAGGCAAAGGGTGGCTACTTTGAAGAATCTCAAGTATAAAATATATTTAGATTTGTTTAACACTTTTTTGATTATTACGTGTATTTAATAATTTGTATGTCTTCAGTATTATTTTACAATGTAGAAAATTGTAAAAAATATAGTCAAACCCTCAAATGAGTAAGTATGTCCAAACTTTTGATTCGTACTGTATATTTTTTGGGATTTATTTTTTCCTTTATTATTTTCCCCTGAACCTACCATCCCTCCCCTAATTGGAGTAAACTAATGGACAACAACACTTAGGCAACAACACTTTGGCTTCTACTTCCAGCTCATACATATACATTTTATGTACACACTGTATTTTACAATAGTTACCTTTTGTTTGTTTTTAATCCCATCCTTCAGCTATCCCTCAACTCCTCTCATTTATATATGAAGACCATCCAGTTTTGATTTCTATTAGCCGTACATTTTAAACTGTGCTGTTTCACAAAAGTTCTGAACCTATATACATTTTACAGACACAGTATATTTTACATGAGTTAATGTTCCTTCAGGAAGTATTCAGAGCTCTTGACTTTTTCCACATTTTGTTATGTTACAGCCTTATTCTAAAATGTGTTCAACGGTTGTTGTTTACCCCTTTTTCATGATATCCATTTGATTGTTACAGTCCTGTGCCATCGCTGCAACTCCCGTATGGACTCGGGAGAGCCAAAGGTCGAGAGCCATGTGTCCTCCGAAACACAACCCTGCCAAGCCGACCTGCTTCTTGACAAAATGCTTGCTTAATCCGCACCAATGTGTTGGAGGAAACACTGTACACCTAGCAACCATGTCAGTGTGCATGCACCCAGCTCGCCACTGGAGTCGCTTGAGCACGATGGGACAAGAAAATCCCGGCTAGCCAAACACTCCCCTAACGACGTAAGGCCAATGGTGCGTTGCCTCATGGGTTTCCCAGTCATGGCCGGCTGCGACAGAGCCTGTTATCGAACCAGGATCTGTAGTGACGCCGTTAGCACTGCGATGCAGTGCTTTAGACCACGATGCAGTGCTTTAGAACGCGATGCAGAGCCATAGGCCGCTGCGCCACTCGGGAGGCCCGATTTAATTCGTTTTTTTCCCTCATCAATCTACACACAATACCCCATAATGACAAAGCAAAAACAGGTTTTTAGAAATGTTTGGTAATTTATAAAAAATATCACATTTAACTTAAGAGTATACCAACTCAGTACTTTGTTGAAGCACCTTTGCCAGCAAATACAGCATTGAGTCTTCTTTGGTATGACGCCACAAGCTGGCATACCAGTTTCCTCCATTCTTCTCTGCAGATCCTCTCTAGCTCTGTCAGGTTGGATGGGGAGCGTTGCTGAACAGCTATTTTCAGGTCTCTCCAGAGATGTTCAATCAGGTTCAAGTCTGGGCTCTGGCTGGGCCACTAAAGGACAATAAGAGAATTGTCTCGAAGCCACTCCTGTGTTGTCTTGGCTGTGTGCTTAGGGTCATTGTTCTGCTGGAAGGTGAACCTTCGCCCCAGTCCTGGAGGCTGGGGGCTCTGGAGAAGGTTTCATYAAGGATTTCTCTGTACTTTGCTCTGTTCATCTTTGCCTTGATCTTGACTAGTCTCCCAGTCCCTGCCGCTGAAAAACAACTCCACAGCATAATGCTGCCCACACCATGCCAGGTTTCCTCCAGATTTGCCGCTTGGCATTCAGGCCAAAGAGTTCAATCTTGGTTTCATCAGACCAGAGAATCTTGTTTCTCATGGTCTGAGAGTCTTTAGGGTCCTTCTGGCAAACTCCAAGCGGGCTGTCAAGTGCCTTTTTTTACCCCTTTTTCTCCCGAATTGGTAGTAGTTACTGTCTTGTCTCATCCCTGCAACTCCCGTACGGACTCGGGAGATGCGAAGGTTGTGAGCCATGCGTCCTCCGAAACACAACCCAACCAAGCCGCACTGCTTCTTGACACAACGCACATCCAACCCGGAAGCCAGCCGCACCAATGTGTCAGAGGAAACACCATAATCTAGAAACCTGGTCAGCGTGCACTGTGCCCGGCCCGCCACAGGAGTCACGAATGGGCGATGAGACAAGGATATACCTGCCGGCCAAACCCTCCCAACCTGGGCGACGCTGTGCCAATTGTGCATCACCCCATGAGCCTCCCGGTCGCGGCCAGCTGTGGCAGAGCCTGACTCGAACACAGACTCTCTGGTGGCACAGCTTGCACTGCGATGCAGTGCCTTAGACCACTACGCCACCCCGGAGACCCTGTCAAGTGGCTTTTACTGAGGAGTGGCTTCCATCTGGCCACTCTACCATAAAGCCCTGAATGGTGGAGTGCTGCAGAGATGGTTGTCCTTCTGGAGAGGTTTACTATCTCCACAGAGGAACTCTAAAGCACTGTCAGAGGACCATTGTGTTCTTGGTCACCTCCCTGACCAAGTTCCTTCTCCGCGATTGCTCAGTTTTGGCCAGGTGGCCACTTCTAGGAAGAGTCTTCGTGGTTCCAAACTTCTTCCATTTATATTACATTTAAGTCATTAGCGACGCTCTTATCCAGAGCGACTTACAAATTGGTGGCATTCACCTTATGATATCCAGTGGAACAACCACTTTACAATAGTGCATCTAACTCTTTTAAGGGGGGGGGTTAGAAGGATTACTTTATCCTATCCTAGGTATTCCTTAAAGAGGTGGGGTTTCAGGTGTCTCCGGAAGGTGGTGATTGACTCCGCTGACCTGGCGTCGTGAGGGAGTTTGTTCCACCATTGGGGTGCCAGAGCAGCGAACAGTTTTGACTGGGCTGAGCGGGAACTGTACTTCCTCAGAGGTAGGGAGGGAGCAGGCCAGAGGTGGATGAACGCAGTGCCCTTGTTTGGGTGTAGGGCCTGATCAGAGCCTGAAGGTACGGAGGTGCCGTTCCCCTCACCAGCTCCGTAGGCAAGCACCATGGTCTTGTAGCGGATGCGAGCTTCAACTGGAAGCCAGTGGAGAGAGCGGAGGAGCGGGGTGACGTGAGAGAACTAATAATAATAATAATGATGGAGGCCACTGTGTTCTTGGGTACCTTCAATGCTTCAGAAATGTTTTGGTACCCTTCCCCAGATCTGTGCCTCGACACGATCCTGTCTCGGAGCTCTATGGGCAAATCCTTCAACCTCATGGCTTGGTTTTTTCTCTGACATGCTCTGTTAACTGTGGGACCTTATATAGACAGGCATTTGCCTTTACAAATCATGTCAAATCAATTGAATTTACCACAGGTGGACTCCAATCAAGTTGTAGAAACATCTCAGGGATGATCAATGGAAACAGGATGCACCTGATCTCAATTTCAAGTCTCATAGCAAATGGTCCCAATACTTATGTAAATATGTTTTTTTTTGTTTTTTATTTATAGTGCATTTGCAAAAATATCTACAAATCTGTATTCGCTTTGTCATTATTGGGTATTGTGTGTCGATTTTTATTTATTTAATCCATTTTAGAATAAGGCTGTAACGTAACAAAATGTGGAACAAGGGGTCTGAATACTTTCCGAAAGCACTGTATCTTGTTGTTTTTAGTCCCACCTTTCAACTCCACTCAACCACTTTCACTGAACACCATCCCGTTTTGATTTCTATTTGCTATATATTTTTTATCTGGGCTGTGATGTTTCACAAAAGTTCGGGACATTTTTATACTCATAGTTTCTACAGATTGTACATTTTTGCAAAAAGTATTATTATATTATTGATCGATTGACTACGACTTTTAAAATCCGACAAAATAGTTTTACAGCTCTTGAAAGTTTAATACTTTCTGAAAGGTAGCCATTGTTTACTATTTTACACCTAGGGTTACTATACATAACTTTAACCCATTGTATAAGACATTCTCCAAAATTGAAATATATAAACCATTTATATATCAATTCCAGTCGTATTTTATTCAAAGCCTTTTCAATGTCAGCTATGAATACCAGGACTGGTTTCACAGATTTTTCATAGTTTTCTATTGTTTCCAGTTCTTGTCTTATATCAAACAATACCTTTTTAATTCTATGCGCTATGCATTTTGCTATAATTTGTGTATCGCAACACTGAAATGTAAGGGGCATCCAATTTTTTTAATGGACTGGATCTTTATATTTATCATCTGGGTTTGGTATACTTCAACTGGTATGCCAGCCCTGGAGTTTTCCCAGACTTAAAAGCTTTAATTGCATCAAGAAGTTCCTCCTCTGTTGTTTGGCCTTGAAGTAATTTCTTTGTCAATTAATGTAATGTTGCAAATGGACGTGTTAGTTTCAACATTACTGATTCCAGCTTTAAGTGCTGCCAAAAATTGAGAAATGTGAAATTAAGCTTGAATCCACTGTGTTGTGTTTTACAAAATGGCCACTGTCTATTGGACACAGTAACACGTCCAATCGGTCTGCTGCCTTCTACAGTCCCTGGGAATGTTTCCTCATAAAAACAACAACCACAACATACCAAGGAGAGAAAACCCACATGACGTAATCCATTTCACAGTCTGCTGGAGATCAGCAATCTGCAATCTGTAGAGAGCTTCAACTTCCTGACATGGACCCCAGAACTAAACTCAGCAAAAAAAAGAAACAGCCCTTTTTCAGGACCCTGTCTTTCAAATATAATTCGTAAAAATCCAAATATAACTTCACAGATCTTCATTGTAAAGTGTTTAAACACCGTATCCCATGCTTGTTCAATGAAACATAAACAATTAATGCACCTGTAGAATGGTCGTAAAGACAAAGTTATGTCACAGTTATGAAAACTTAGGACACTAAAGAGGCCTTTCTACTGACTCTGTAAAACACCATAAGACAGATGCCCAGGGTCCCTGCTCATCTGCGTGAACGTACCTTAGGCATACTGCAAGGAGGCATGAGGACTGCAGATGTGGCCAGGGCAATAAATTGCAATGTCCGCACTGTGAGAGACGCCTAAGACAGCGCTACAGGGAGACAGGATGGACAGCTGATCATCCTCGCAGTGGCACACCATGTGTAACAACCCCTGCACAGGATCGGTACATCTGAACATCACACCTGCGGGACAGGTACAGGATGGCAACAACAACTGCCCGAGTTACACCAGGAACGCACAATCTCTCCATCAGTGCTCAGACTGTCCGCAATAGGCTGAGAGAGGCTGGACTGAGGGCGTGTAGGCCTGTTGTAAGGCAGGTCCTCACCAGACATCACCGGCAACAACGTCGCCTATGGGCACAAACCCACCGCTGCTGGACCAGACAGGACTGTCAAAAAGTGCTCTTCTCTGACGATTTGCGGTTTTGTCTCACCAGGGGTGATGGTAGGATTCGTGTTTATCGTTGAAGGAATGAGCGTTACACCGAGGCCTGTACTCTGGAGTGGGATCGATTTGGAGGTGGAGGGTCAGTCATGGTTTTGGGCGGTGAGTCACAGCATCATCGGACTGAGCTTGTTGTCATTGCAGGCAATCTCAACGCTATGCGCTACAGGGAAGACATCCTCCTCCTTCATGTGGTACCCTTCCTGCAGGCTCATCCTGACATGACCCCTCAGCATGACAATGCCACCAGCCAAACTGCTTGTTCTGTGCGTGATTTCATGAAAGACAGGAATGTCAGTGTTCTGCCATGGCCAGCGAAGAGCCCGGATCTCAATCCCATTGAGCACGTCTGGGACCTGTTGGATCAGAAGGTGAAGGCTAAGGCCATTCTCCCCAGAAATGTCCGGAACTTGCAGGTGCGTTGGTGGAAGAGTGGGGTAACATCTCACATCAAGACCTGGCAAATCTGTTGCAGTCCATGAGGAGGAGATGCACTGCAGTATTTAATGCAGCTGGTGGCCACACCAGATACTGACTGTTACTTTTGATTTTGACCCACCCCCCTTTGTTCGGGGACATATTATTCMATTTCTGTTAGTCACATGTCTGTGGAACTTGTCCAGTTTATGTCTCAGTTGTTGAACCTTGTTATGTTCATGCAAATATTTGCACATGTGAAGTTTGCTGAAAATAAAAGCAGTTGACAGTGAGAGGACGCTTTGTTTTTGCTGAGTTTATTTTAGAGTGATATCTCTGAATACGTTACGTAGCAGTCAAACACACTGGAATGGGGAGGAGAGGAAAACCTCTCTTCTCAGGGCTCTGTGTTAGTCTGGGTGATAGATTGGAAGTTTTGTTTCAACTCTACTACTCAGTATGGACTCGCTAATGAGTTGTGGACAGATATCTGGTCTGTTTGCTAATGTTACTGTCACATAGATACAAAGCAGAAATGTGCACTTTGTAACTATTTGAACACATAAATGAATTCTAACACAGTGGTTCCCAACCAGTGATAAGGACCCCTGGGGATACTTGGCCTATCCACAGGAGGTACTTGAGAAAACTCATGACACCATAGGTCTACTGGTAAAATGCACATGAGGGGATACTTTTGGGGTACTCCAGACAGATCAAAATTCAGTTGGTACAGTAACGGAGAAAGGATGGGAAACACTGCTCTCACATATAGCCAACACATAGTTTTATTAATGATCTTTTAAGTACCAACTCCTATGCATTATTTACAGATAGTTACCATTTCATTGCCTAACTCACTTTCCAACAGACAAAACATTATCTAAGAATATATTTAAAAGTGCAGTATACAGGGAATTCAATGCAAATTGACATTGGCTGCATGTCTTGCATGAAACGGTTGTTTTTCTTCATTCTCACATTATGCAAAACAGATTTATTAGTGGAAGGGATACGTTTCAGCTCTCACCCTTTCTACGTCTGACATCTATCATAGCCGTGTTGTCTTAAATAGAGTTTCGCTGACATCTGAGAAACTCCCCAACACCTGGGAATCTATTTGGATTGTCACAACAGCAATTAACACTCAGAGATCTCAGAAATCCCATACTGGAGGGCACAGTAGTGTTTCTAAAGAGGAAGAGCAGTATATTTACATTTATTTGACTGTTTACCTTTTCTAGTCCATTTGCCCTTAAATTAAASCAAATTGTATATGTCACATGCTTCGTAAACAACAGGTGTAGACTAACAGTGAAATGCTTACTGTACGAAGGAGTAAGCATTTCTCTTACAACCACACACCCTACAAGGGCTATTGAGTTCAGTCTATACTATTGAGCATGTCTGGTTTAGTGAAGGCTCAGATGTGGAGATAAAGAACCTTGCTGGGTTTTAACATTCATAATGAATCTGTTTCTGCTGTTAGAGAGAGAAGAGACACAGACAGAAGACAGACAGACAGACAAACAGACACGACACCACACAACACAACACAAACACACCACACACAACAGAGACGAACAGACAGTACAGAACAGACAGATAGATCCTAGACTAGACAGACAGACAGTAACTTAGACAGACAGAAAAGACAGACATATCCGACACGAGTACATTGACGAGATTCTCTGACAGTGAAGATTTCTCTCTGAGTGCAGTATCAAGATCATGAGGCTGGACGTTACGCTCGAGCACACGAATCAGAAATTAAGGTATACGACGAGGGGATAGATGATCGGGCAGGATCTTAGATCACGAGCATGGACTCGACAGGACACGCAGCACAGCCAGAGCGACGACAGACAGACAGACACTTGGAGTGCATCCAGCCCTCCCTTTTCCCTCGTTCAGGCCTTGAACTCCAGCATTCAGCCGAGGTGAAAAAAGACAAAAAGAAAAAGAAAATCTATAGCAATCGATGGTTTTTAGAATTCTAATTTATATCCCTGCAGCAGAAAATTACCCCATCATTTCTCTCACACTCTTCCATTTCATTCTGTTGATTTTCTTATCATGATATACTGGAACGGTTCCTGGGCTACATTGTCTTCTCCACCACCTTTTAATGCTCTGTAAAGATTTCTAGTCTCCGTAAAGACATAGCCTAGGTGTTTCAATGTTCTGTTTTTTTTCAGTTCATCGGCTGCTGTGCAATCCAATATTTTCTCTGCCAGAGGCCTCTTGAGATGGGGGAAAATGGGCGAGTACTGCTCTAAACCTAGAAAAGGCTGTCAGAAATCACAGACAGTCATGAACCATGCTCTTCTTTCCAGCACCCTGTGATAACTCTTACAGGAAAACCACATGAATAACGTGACAATATGTGAAGCAACATGTGATAACATAAAACTACACGTGAGAACATGTTAGAACATGATCTGACGTTTGAAATATATGTGAAATAAATGTGACAACATAGGGATACAAAATGTCAACGTATGAGAAAATGAAACTACACGTGAAAACATGTGAGCACATGTGAAAACACGATCTCATGTGAAATAAATGTGACACCATGAGGATGCAACATTTAAACATATGATACCATGACACTACATGTGAAACATTTGAGCATATGTGAAAACATGATCTCATTAGAATTTTCTTTACAACATGGGTATGCAACATTTCAACATGAAATTACGTGACAACATTTGAGCACATGAAAGCCGAGATGTCAAATGTTCAGAAATATGGTAAATTTACAACTAGTTACTGTATTTTTACAGCAAAATGTAAGTGTTAATGTACAATATGTTGCTTCAAGTTCCTGCTGTTCCACCAGCTCTGTGAACATAAGGGATATTGGCAAGAATATATTTCTGGACTTTGCCTAAAGTTGCAGTAAAAATACAGGACATTTATAGAACAACTTGAAGGTGTTATGTCTATAAATGACAGTATGCTGCTGTTTTTTTATTTCAATTACTGTAAAATCTTATATATTTTGTACTATGGACAATTATCACCACCAATGTAAAACTAGCCGTGTTCAAGGACACCTGATGTAGAGTGGGGATTTGAACTTGCAACGTCTTGGTTGAGAGGGGAGCAATGTTTCTGCAGTGTCACCAGGTTCATAGTTATTGCTTGGAATGGTGTTGTTCCCTGGTGTACCAAAATGTCAAAGGTATACTTCAAACCTACACATGTAAACTCACATGGTACAGTTTGGTACCTTGTAGGTATGGGAGATTCTTCTAATATTTGGAATATAAGGTATGGTCATCACTGCACTTTAAAATAAAGGTGGGGGCAATGTACTGGTAGGGGGCATTATCAAATTTGGGGGCAAGGTTAAATATGTGCATTTGTGCCAGCCATCAGTGGAAGTGTTGGAGCAGTTTAAGTATTTGATGGTTTTGCCACAGTAAAATGAGCAAGTCTGTTAACATTGTTCTGGAAAAAAGATCAAGTGAATGTAACAGTAATGATCTCTGCTGTAAAGAGGTTTTTGTTCATTTTCTGCTAGCTGAGTGCCAACTTGTTGCTCTGAATATGATATGTATTGACTGGAAGCTACTAGTACACTTGCTGCCACTGGCAATCCTTGCTAGTAACCTAGCATGCCTTGACTGACGTTTCTGTTGAAAACATGTGCTTCACTTGCTGAGTGGCAACATACTGTAGTAGTTCATGTGATCTGTTGTATTCGGTTCATAAATTATAAGCGTCTATACTATCAGCTCTGCACCCTTGTTAAAGGCAGACATAAATGCATGTGATGAAGAGCCATATGGTGTTTAATTCATTGCAAGTCACCATGTTATTGAAATACTCAAAGTGAATTTCACAATAGCCTACCAGCAACTGGTTGATAGAAATTTACTGAACGTTGAACATTAACTTTCTGTGAGTGTACTGCAATTAAGCTTTGGGAAAAAGCACAGCAATCTCTCATCAGCGCAAAGCTATCATATTGTTGAGTAATGGAAAAAAAGGTATCTTTATATATTTGTTCTTTGTTGTCACTTATGAAACATCCTAAGTATTTAATATTTTTGTGGTCCCCTTAAAGTATTTACTGTAAATCAAGAGTAATTGTTTTTATTTTTCCTATTGCAGTTAATAAAATGTTTTCCAATAAAATGTTACATCCTGAGATTTTTGAGWGTACAGAAAATATTTTTAGTGAAGGGGGCATTGAGCTTTGAATACTGGTGAGGTATATCAGGGTATCATCTGCAAATACATTTACGTTTATATATGTTTATATTCATGTTTATCAATACTGATACCTGCTATGTTTATAGGTCCTGTCTAATTCTTTCTGCAAGCGGTTCAATTGCCTGTGCAAACAGGAGGGGGGAAAGAGGACATCCCTGTCTTGTGCACCTTATTATAAAGAAGTGTAATCAGATGATGTAGTATTTGTTTATATTTTTGCTTTAGGACATTTATATAATATTTGKATTACATTTATTATTTCAGCTGGAAAGTTGAATGCTTCCAAAGTTTTAAATAGAAAAGGCCAACATGGTAAAAAGTCTTTTCGGCATCAATAGCAATTTTTGATGAATCTACATCTTGTTTTTTTGCATATTGTATTATACTGAAACATGCTCTTGTATTTGTTTGTATCTATCTTTAATAAACCCTGTTTGAGAAATATGTATTGTAAGTCAGGTAAAACCTTTGCCATTCTGTTGCTAATTAGTCTTGTTATTATTGTATTGTTGCAATTTATTAAACTTATGGGTGTAATGTGCATGGGACTCTCCTGATTTTACTGGTTTTAATATAACTGAAATAACTGTTTGATACATGGAACTCGGAAGCACTGAATTGAGTGACGTGTTGTCATTTGAGTAAATAGGGGCACTCCTTTGTCCCAGAAAGTCAAATAAAATGTTATAGGAAAGCCGGCCATCCCTGGTGCTTTTCTACATGTGAATGTTTTAACAATGTCTAATATTTACTTTTTGGTGAGTTTGGTTTTTAGTGATTATTTTTTCTCCACTGATAGTTGCTAAAGGGTTATTTACATTTTTATTTTTTTTATTTCACCTTTATCTAACCAGGTAGGCCAGTTGAGAACAAGTTCTCATTTACAACTGCGACCTGGCCAAGATAAAGCAAAGCAGTGCGACAAAAACAACAACACAGAGTTACACATAAACAAACGTACAGTCAATAACACAATAGAAACATTTATGTACAATGTGTGCAAATGTAGAAGAGCAGGGAGGTAAGGCAATAAATAGGCCATAGAAGTAAAAATGGTGAAAAATACAATTTAGCATTAACACTGGAGTGATAGATGTGCAGATGATGTTGTGCAAGTAGAGATACTGGGGTGCAAAAGAGCAAGAGGATAAGTAACAATATGGGTATGAGGTAGTTGGGTGTGCTATTTACAGATTGGCTGTGTACAGGTGCACTGAACGGGTAAGCTGCTCTGCCAGCTGATGCTTAATTAAATTAGAGAGGGAGATATAAGACTGCAGCTTCAGTGATTTTTGCAATTCATTCCATTCATTGGCAGCAGAGAACTGGAAGGAAAGGCGGCCAAAGAAGGTGTTGGCTTTGGGGATGACCAGTCAAATATACCTGCTGGAGCACGTGCTACGGGTGGGTGTTGCAATGGTGCCCAGTGAGCTGAGATAAGGTGGGGCTTTACCTAGCTAAGACTTATAGATGACCTGGAGCCAGTGGGTTTGGCGACGAGTTTGTAGTGAGGGCCAGCCAACGAGAGCATACAGGTCGTAGTGATGGGTAATATATGGGGCTTTGGTGACTAAACGGATGGCACTGTGATAGACTGTATCCAATTTGCTGAGTAGAGTGTTGGAGGCTATTTTGTAAATGACATCGCCGAAGTCAAGGATCGGCAGGGTAGTCAGTTTTATGAGGGTATGTTTGGCAGCATGAGTGAAGGAGGCATTGTTGCGAAACAGGAAGCCGATTCTAGATTTCATTTTTGATTGGAGATACTTAATGTGTGTCTGGAAGGAGAGTTTACAGTCTAACCAGACACCTAAGTATTTGTAGATGTCCACATATTCTAAATCAGAACCGTCCAGAGTAGTGATGCTCGTCGGGCGGAAGGCAGCAATCAGTTGAAGAGCATGCACTTAATTTTACTAAAAGCAGTTGGGGGCCACAGAAGGAGTTTTGTATGGCATTGAAGCTCGTTTGGAGGTTTGTTAGCACAGTGTCCAAAGAAGGGCCAAATGTATACAGAATGGTGTCGTCTGGGTAGAGGTGGATCAGAGAATCACCAGCAGCAAGAGCGACATCATTGATATATACAGAGAAAAGAGTCGGCCCGAGAATTGAACCCTGTGGCACCCCCATAGAGACTGCCAGAGGTCCGGGACAACCGGCCCTCCGATTTGACAAACTGAACTCTATCTGCGAAGTAGTTGGTGAACCAGGCGAGGCAGTCATTTGAGAAGCCAAGGCTATTGAGTCTGCCGATAAGAATGCAGTGATTGACACAGTCGAAAGCCTTAGCAAAGTCGATGAAGATGGCTGCACAGTACTGTCTTTTATCGATGGCGGTTATGATATCATTTAGGACCTTGAGCATGGCTGAGGTGCAACCATGACCAGCTCTGAAACCAGATTGCTTAGTGTAGAAGGTACGGTTGAATTGGAAATGGTCGGTGATCTGTTTGTTACCTTGGCTTTCGAAGAATTTAGAAAGACAGGGCAGGATGAACATACAGTTGAAGTCGAAAGTTTACATACACTTAGGTTGGAGTCAGTAAAACTCGTTTTCAACCACTCCACAAATTTCTTGTTACTCTACTTATAAGTAATGTACAAATTTGGCTCAAAGAGCACTAGACATCATCTTTACTGTTGGCTTTTACAGACCCAAGCATAACCTGTACATCTTTAGTTACAATGAAAGTCATTCTGTTTTCTTCCGACTACAGCTACTTCCTGCATTGCTTACACAGTCATGACAGATGCTCCTCTTTGCAGCTCTCAATCATCATCAACTTCCTCCATCTCTCCCCTCTTGGAGAAAAGAGTAGCTGATGTCATCTCCGCTATGCTGATCCAGTCTTCTGTTAATATATTGCAACCTACTGCTACTTCCACCTCCACTAGACTACTGTGTTGTTTATGCTACCACTTCTCCATCCTGTGGCTCTCTCATTTACAGGTAGAAAATATCTCCATTATATTACTGCAATGACGACTTAGCCAATAGACCACTGGGATTGTAATGCTACAGTTGGCTTTCCTGTGAAACATGATGTTCAGTCCATCTCCACCACGCATCCAAATATTAGGTTTTGAATCAACACCACACGCTGTAATGTTTACATTGCCAAAGCAAGTGAAATAGATCTCTCTGTCTCTCTTTCTCTCTCTCTAATATTCTGCAACTGTTCATGGCTTTGATGCACTTGGGCAGAATAATTCACACTGATTTGTTCAGCTCACACCTCTCAAAATTCTCTCTCTTTCTCTCTCTATTTCTCTCTCTCTCTCTCTCTCTCTCTCTCTCTCTCTCTCTCTCGCTCTCTCGCTCTCTCTCTCTCACTCTCTTTCTCTCTCTCTAATATTCTGCAACTGTCTAATGCTTTGAAGCAATTGAGCAGAAAAATTCAGCTCACCTCTCAAAGTTCTCTCTCGCTCTCAACCTCTGAATGCTCGGCTATGAAAAGCCAAATTACATTTTACTCCAGAGGTGCTGACCCATTGCACCAATAATAACCAATGTGATTATTATTCGATCCTGTTGGTCATCCAAGAACTTTTGAACATCTTGAAGAACGATATGGCCTTACAGTTTTTTCTGATTGCTTAGGCACTATCTTTGAAACTATAGGCTATTTTTGCAAAACTCTACACACTAAGCACAAAACCTTACACCAAACCAGCAAAACATTATCCATATCTTGCAAAAACAAAAAATTATTGCAAAACACTTAAAATTCTTTAAAAAAAAAAGGTTTTGCGTAAATTTTTGCGCCAACTACGCACTGATGGTATAAATGAAAAGCTCTTCTGGATTTTGCTTTTTCTGTGTGCAGGGCATAGCAGTTTGCAATAAAGTTTTGTCATACATGTCGTAAACACACATACACACAGCTATCCAAATGTGTAAAGTCCGGATGTGTATTCCGAACATAACACACTATCAATACAAATAAGGGGAAAATGTTCTAACACTCCTCAAACAACAAAAGCGCAGTAGAAGAAAACAAAAACATTTGTGCTAGAAAAAAAAGCTGATCTGGTCATTAGGGATTAGTCCGTTATGGAGGGTGTCCAGAAAGGTGATAATGTGTGCAGTGTTGTATGGGCCTAGGATTGCATGATGGTGAAGAACGCCGTTTTGACTAATAGCCGCACACATTGTTATGTTGCCACCACATTGTCCCGGGACGTTGATGAAGACACGGTGTCCGATGATATTTCTGCCGCAGCCCCTTGTTTTTGCAAGGTTGAAAACTGCCTCGTCCACATATATTAGCTCATGATGCACTGCTTCTAGCTCCATGACTCTCTGAAAGAGACAAGACAAGACAATGTAGCACAGTAGGAAAAGACAGGGATCAGTCAATATGATGTAGCACCATAAACTTCCAGATCCACTACCAATGATAGGAAAGTATAGCTTACCTGCACATATTCATATCTCAGTTGTTTTACACGGTCTGAGTTACTTTCGAAAGGGACTCTGTACAGCTGCTTCATCCTAATTCTATTGCGTTTCAGTAGACGAGACAGTGCAGAGAGACTCACTCTGTTGACATTTTGGAATATGGTGTTATCTGCCATTATGTGGTCCTGCAGTTCTCTGAGTCTGATGCAGTTATTTGCAATGACCATATTTACAATGTGGGTCTCCTGCTCTGGGGTGAACAGTCAACCTCTTCCACCAGATACTGGAGTTCTGTAAAAGCATTTGAATGGTTTTAGTGATAGATCCTTCTCATTATGAAAGTACAGTACATATTACTGTACCAGTAAGAGTACAGCACTTACAGTTACTTACTGGTTCTCATTTCAAAATATCCAGATGATACCTGCAACAGTACAGCGGCTCAGATTTGGTTGAACCCGCTGCCCAGCCTCCGTCATGCTCATCCCATGGTTGACACGATGGTCAACCACAATCACTCTGATTTCATCAGTTATTGTGTTCCTGACTCCCCTTCCTATTCCTCTTCACCGTCTTCTCCTTCTCACCCGTCCTACTTCACCTCTTCCTTCTCCTCTTCCTCCTCCTCTTACTTCTTCAGCTCCTAGTCCTCCTGATCCTCCTCTTCCTCCTCGTCCTCCTCTAGTTCTCACCACTCTTACTCTCTGTCCAATATTGGCCTCCACTGTTGTCCACTGTGGCCTATTTCTTTCTAGGGAGTTTTATAAGCAACTTTGTGACATCTGCTGATGTAAAAAGGGCTTTATAAATACATGTGATTGGTTGATTACAACAATCCCAATGTAACGTTGTTTCCTGTGAGTTTATTTTACAACACAGCTGTGGTGATGTATGAAGTGAGTTCCCCTACCTAGAGGCATATTCTGCAATGGCCTTGTGTGTTCTGATGTTGCTGTTACGATGGATGTGGAGGAGGGGGACTTACAATGCCTCTAGAAAGTATTCACACCCCTTGCCTTTTATACATCATGTTGTGTCACAGCCTGAATTTAAAATGGATTCAATTGAGATGTTTTGTCACTGATCTACACACACACAATACCCCATAATGTCAAAGCGTAATTATGTTTTTTGAAACTTTACAAATTAATAAAAAATGTAAAGCTGAAATGTTTTGAGTCAATAACTATTCAACCCCTTTGTTATGGCAAGCCTACATAAGTTCAGAAAAAAAATGTGCTGAACAAATAACATATTCAGTGTTTGATTTGATTTGATTTGACTTTTTCTTTACTTATCCATATCTTTACAATCTAAACATACAAGAGCTCTGCATATGTGTATCAGTCATGTTCAAATCAAATCGATTGCTTTTAGATATACTGGATCATGTATTATGTGAAGAAGGGTGGGTTCCTATACTCAATATCGTATTACAAGTTGCCTTGCAGAAAGGTTCCCTTGAGAAAGACACAGCTATTCTATATTGGAACACTACTTTTTTAGGCATGAATCAAAAAACCACAGAGAAACTGTGGATGTGAAGGTGAATCCACGGAAGGTTAGTCAATCGTGGGATGTTTTTCAAGTTGGACGCCAACACTGCCAATGTCCTCTGAGAGAGTTTTAAATTAGACCACTCGCCAGACACATGACATCACACCAGGATAGACACGTAGGACACTGAATCCATAGGATAGAACACCTCGGTGTCCACCTGAATCCATAGGATAGAACACAGAGGGAGGGGGGGGGGGGGGGGTCCACTGAATCCATAGGATAGATCCTGGGGATCCACTGAATCCATAGGATAGAACACTGGAGTAAACTGAATCCATAGTATAGACCACTGGGGTCCACTAAATCCATAGGATAGAACACTGAGGCCTACTGAATCCATAGGATATACCACTGGCGGGTCCACTGAATCAACAGCATAGACCTCTAGAGGGATCAACTGAATCAACGATAGAACACTGGGGGTACATGATCCATAGGAAACACTGGTGTCCCACTGAATCAACAGGATAGAACACTGGGGGTCCACTGAATCCATAGGAAAACACTGGGGGGTCCATGAAACACAAGATAGAACACTGGGGTACACTGATACATATGATAGAATACTTTGGGGTATACTGAATCCATAAGACAGAACAATGGTCCACTGAATCAACATGAAAGACACACTGGGTAAACTGAATCCATAGGAGTACCACTGGGGGTACAACTGGATAACCATAGGATAGAAACTGGGGGGGTACACTGAACCTTAGGATTAGAACATTTGGTACACTGAATCATAGGAAGAACACTGGAGTCCACTGAATCCTATGATAGAACACGGGCCCACTGAAAATCATAGGATAGAAACTGGAGGTACACGAATCCATAGGATAGAACACGGGGGATCCACTGAATCCATAGGATAAAACACGGGGGCCACTGAATCCAAGGATAGGCCACTGGGCTATACTGAATCAACAGATAGAACATTGGGGGTACACTGAATCCATAGGATAGAACACTGGGTGTACACTGAATCCATAGGATAAAACACTGGGTGGTCCACTGAATCAACAGGATATACCACTGGGTACACTGAATCCTCAGATAGAACTTTGGGGGGGTCCACTGATTCCATAGAATAGAACACTGGGGGTCCACTGATTCCATAGAATAAGAACACTGGGTACACTGAATCATAGGATAGACTAACTGGGGGTCCACTGAATCCTAGGATAGAAACTGGAGGTGGTCACACTGACTCAACGAGATATACCCACTGGGGTACACTGAATCCTCAGGATAGAACATTTGGGGTCCACGATTCATAGAATAAACACTGGGGGTCCACTGTCCATAGAATAGAACACTGGGGTACACTGAATCCCATGGATGAACTGGGGTCCACTGAATCCTTAGGATAGAACACTGGGGTACACTGATCCTTAGGATATAACACTGGGTGGTCCACTGAATCAACAGGATAGAACATTTGGGGGTCCACTGATTCCATAGAATAGAACACTGGGGTCACTGAAATCCATAGGATTGACCACTGGGGGTCCATGAAACCGTTGGAGAGAACACTGGGGGTCCACTAAAACCGTAGGATTGACTTATCAGGTTCCAAAGAAACAACATGATTTACCATGTGTTCCACTGAAACAACAGATAGAACACTGGGGGTTCCACTGAAATCATAGAATAGATCACTGGGGTCCACTGAAACAATAGGATAGAACACTGGGGTTCCACTGAAATCATAGAATAGGTCACTTGGAGTTCACTGAATCCATAGGATAGAACACTGGGGTACACTGAAACTGTAGGATAGAACACTGGGGGTTCAGTGAAACAATAGGATAGAACACTGGGGTTCCACTGAAATCATAGAATAGATCACTGGGGGGTCCACTGAAAAATAGGATAGAACACGGGAGTTCCACTGAAACTGTATGATAGAACACTGGGGTTCCACTGAAACTGTAAGATAGACCTCTGGGGTTCCACTGAAACAACAGGATTGACCACTGGGGTTCCACTGAATCCTTATAATAGATCAATGGGGGGTTCACTGAAACCATACTTCACCAAACACACTGACAGGATGACAAATAAGAACCTGTTTCAGAGTGGAGGCAAGCTGTGTGTGTGGTTGTGTGTGTGTGTGTGTGTGTGTGTGTGTGTTGTGTTGTGTGGGTGTGTGTGTGGTGTGTGTGTGTGTGTGTGTGTGTGTGTGCTGTGTGTGTGTGTAGTGTTGTGGTGTGTGTGGGGGTGCAGTGCGTGTGGGTGGGTGGTCGCGTGGTGTTAGAGAGGAGAGATCGAAAGAAATGGAAAACACTCTGTCAGCTTGACACTCTAATATTATGCAAAACACTCGCTATAGAACACAGACAGGTGTGAGAGCTCCCTGTTTTAAACGAATGTGCTGTCGCCATTTCACGTCAGAGTCGTTCGTGAATGTTGATAATGTGATGAAGAAGGTCATATCAGAGCATCAAGAGGAGGAGAGCAATATAGAGAGGAAGGAGAGAGAGAGAAGTGTGAGCGAAGGACAGAGAGAGACGAGCAAAGAACAAGAGACAACGAGAGTTAAAGGGAGAGAGAGAGGGATGGAAGAGAGATGAAGGAGAGAGAGGGAGAGGCAAAGAGAGATGAAGGAGACAGAGGGGGGGAAAGAGAGATTAGAGGGAAAGAAGAGAGATGAAGGAGAGAGAGGGGAGGGAGAGAGATGAAGAAGAAAAAGGGGAGGGAAGAGAGATGGAGAGAGAGCCATGAGGTGTTAGGAGGCAGAGAGGAGGAAGGCAGAATGAGAGAGGGGGGCATAGATGATGGAGACGATCGAAGGAGGAAAGAGAAGGACGAGAGAGCGACGAGCATTAAGAAGGGACCAGCTACACACTCAATGGGGTTTCTTAGCGACGAGAACCATAATGTTTCTTTGAGCTTGGTGAGAGCGTGGTTGTCTTATGGTTATTTTGCATAAACCTTCCCACAACTTTCTGGGAATGGTGCAGGATAGTTTCTTGGCTTCGGAACATTCTCAGCATATTTAAGGAACTAGACAAATAAAGTATTTCTTGACATTTAATTTCTTAACAGAACGTTTCCTAAAAGTTCAAACATGGATACATCTTGATAATATCATAGGAACGTTCTTCGACTGGTTTGACATTGGGAATGTTCTCAAATAGTTCAGAAACGTTAATAAACAACATTCTTCTGTGGGAATTTCAGTACTTCAGCATAACGTTTCATACAGCTTTCCTCATTGTTCTAATTAGTCATGTTCTCAAATTGTTCTGAGAACGTGAAGAAAACGTTTCATTAAAACCACAAGAAAACTTTAGTAACGTTCAGAGAACGTTCTATTGCTAACCTCTAGCGCTATCTCTATCTTGTTAAGTGTGTTCAGGTGTGTCTGACCACACCTGATCTTAATGAGTGCTTGTTTCCTTTGAAGTGGGGTCTATTTGAATAGACTAAAATGAACAGCTTTGTATTTTTTTTTAAACATGGCATGCTAGCTCCATCAGGGCAGCACTGTGGACTAATTCCATGGATGTACAACATAATATTATATCTTTGAATCTGACTGATGCCGTGTCACAATAAAAAAATGAATGTGTTTGCATGATTAATACCTAATTAAATTAATTTGCGTCCTATCTGTGCTTGAAGTTAAAAAAGTTAAAAAAGTAACCCCAAAATAAGCTAGCAGTGTGAAAGTCTTATTGAAACATTCAGTAAAAGTTTTAAAAGGAAGTTATTAAAAAACGTCCATATAACCTATATTTTCCGTTCTCAGACTGTTAATAAAACCCCTTAGGAAAACGTTCAATGAACCAGAGCAAAAACATTCTCAGAACATCCCAGCAAACTAAAAAATAAACATTCCCAGAACAGGCTAAATGTTCCCAGAACGTAATTTTTTCCCCAGTTTTACCGGTCAGGAGAAATATGGCTTCATTCCCACAACCAAAGTGAAATATAAAAAACATATGTTCCCACAACTTCCAAGGAACCAAATCTGCTAGCTTGTTAGGTGAGAATAAGAGAGAAAGGAGTAAGTGCTGCTGGAGGCGGGGACCGGCAATGGCACTGGGTTTTGTGAGTCGTAAGGGATAAGCGATAAGCTCGCCTGTGGCCAGTCTACATTTCCCCACACAGACACGCACACACAAACACACATGCACGCACATATACTGTACACAAACAGATATCCACCCACAAGCAACCAAACGCACATACACACGCACATGCGTACACACAAACACACGCATGCACGCACCTACACACACACGTTCACCTCGGTGCGGAACTACAATGGTTCATTCATGGAACAACAAAAAAACACTTCACAAAAATCCTCCAGAGTGAGGTATAATTGAACAAGCTCTGTTTTAGTGAATGGGAGACAGAGAGTGAGCGGGAGGTAGACAAGATTTATTTAAAAGTCTGACTCAAATAACTTCCTTGCAGTGCGTCTGGATTTATATCATATCTTCATGGCTGTGGTCCGTAATGAGGGGGAACGTCAGACTGGAGAGACGGCTGAAAGGAGGAGAGGAGAGAAAGCAGGAGGAGAGGAAGAAGAGAAGAAAAGGAATGGAGGGATGGAAAGCATAGAAAAGGAGTGGGGAAGATAGGAGAGTGGAGAAGAAAGGAGTGGTGGGGAGAAGAGTAGAGAAAAAGGACAGAGGAAGCAAGAGAAAGGGAGAGTGAAATGAAAAGAGGTGAAATGCCCAGTGCCAGTAGGTGTCCTCAGCATACAGTGAGGCAATTTGTCCAGCTCACATCTCCCAAGGTTCTCTCTCTCTGTCACACTCTCTCTCTCTCTCTCTCTCTTCCTCTCTCTCTCTCAGTTCAATTCAAAGGGCTTTATTGACATGGGAAACATATGTTTACATTGCCAAAGCTAAGTGAAATAGATCTCTTTCTCTCTATCCCTCTCTATTTCTCTCTCTCTAATATTCTGCAACTGTCTATAGCTTTGAAGCACTTGGGCAGAATATTTCACACACAAACACTAGAACACGTACATTTGCATCTAGGCTTTGTTAGCCTTGTGTTCCTAGATTTCACCTTTTTTGTTGTTGTCATGTTGCATTTTTTTCAGAACCACATAGCAATCAATCGAAACTGAAATCTATTGGCATGACACCAAGACTCCTGGTTATATGAAAATTACAACTAAAACATCTGAATATTTCTTCAAAATGATAAAAACCCTAATCAAGACATCAATATTTGTTATATATTATATATAAATCCAGGGGAATCATTTGAAATGAACCCTAATATATATTTCTTAGAGATTGCGGTCCAGGCAGTGGAACTGATTAATAGATCATGGGTAATGGTTATGATCATTTCCCCCTAGTAGCAGTCAGAGGCCATGGGGACTAGTATCCCAGCCGTGGGTAGGTCAGGTTCCCTGGTCAATAATTACAAAGGGAGAGTTAAAGGGTGTGGGTGCTCGTGCGTGCTTGCTTGGAGGGAGAGGGCAAAAGTCTGCCATGAGACACTTCTTTGATGTGGGAGAAAGTAAACTGCCCAATCGATACAGATGGCACTTAATGACTCCCGTGGTCCATAGGCCTACCTCACAACCGCTCCTCTCCCCCCTGCTCCCCCCTCCTCTCTCCTCAATTGGGCAAAGTCCGTCCTCTACTCTCTTCCTCCGTCATCCTCTCCTCCATGACTCGGATACTAATAATTTGTCTTCATATGTAGGAGTGTGTCATTTCCTCCTCTCCTCCGTTCGTCGCTCTAGTGTATCAAAATTATTTTGGGATCCAGACTTAAATTGTGTAGGTCGCTTGAAATCAGAGCGGAGTTAGGCGGTGAGGTGCTGACTACTAAATCCTCTGTTAGCTACTTGGGATGTATCCTTGATGGAATCTTGCGAGGTGTGAGCATGGCCAATAAGGTGCTAGGGAAGGTTAATGCCAGGACTAAGATTTTGGCTAGAAAGTCCAAGTTGCTTGATAAGGACTCCATGAGAGTGCTAGCTACTGCCATCATTCAATGCCATTTGACTATCCTAGTACTTCCTGGTTTGGGGGCTTATCTAAACTTATGAAGGGGAAGCTCCAGATAGCCCAGAATAAGCTGATCAGAGTAGTAATGAAGGTGAGTCCATGTACTCACATAGGCAGGAGCTGCTTTCAGGAACTAAACTGGCTGCCTGTTGAGGCTAGGGTGTCCCAGATTAAACTAGGTTTGGTTTACAGGAGTATTTATGGTCCTGCGCCCAGATATCTAAGTGATTACTTTCCTCGTCATAGGGTTACACACAATCACAGAACCAGATCAGGTGTTGCTGATGTGTGCTTTTACAGGTTCAGGAGTAATGCTGGGAAAGGTACTTTCTTGTATACTGGAGCCTCAGAATGGAATGAGTTGCCTCTGCCCATAAAAATAACGTCCTCTCGGGGCAGCTTTAAAAATAAGGTACAAATATGTTTGATGTCTTCTGTGCCCATATGAATAACCCCTATGATGTAACTGGAATGATGAGATAGATGTTCTTCTTCTCTGTTTTTTTTTATTATTTCACTGCCGTACTGTGTTTAACTGTGTTGGATCTTGTCTAGCCATCTTGTCTCAAGAGAACCACAATGGAAATAAGTCCCAGACTTTATTGTGTGTTATCCTCGATGATTTTATTCATGTGCATGTATGGCTTTTTCAAGTTTTATGTGTGCTTGTTTTTTTTAAATGGTTGAATTAATAAACTAAACTAAACATGCCACCGAAGAATTTTGAGGTCAGCCACACCCCCTCTGAAACAGCTAATGTTTTCTCAGAGGAGAAAAGCATGCTACACATTTCAAAAACAATGTATAGCACTTTACACATGTATTTTGGGATTCCACCTCTGTACACGTAATTTGCCTGATGATTCTCTAATAGAAAAGGAATGTCTTATTTCTTGTAAGGGGCATTTGTTTCCACATTTCCTCTCCTCGCTTCAATTACTTTTGACCTTTTTCAGGAGGACAGAGGAGGGCACGCAAGGAATCAAGGAAAGGAGGCGAGGAATCAAGGAAACCCAATTGAGATTCTTCCATTGGACACAGTTCCATGGCATCACCGTTCTCATCGTGGCAGGTTTCCCTGTGTGAAAAGATGCTTCACTCCCCAGACCCAGAGTTTCATTCTACCGATAGTTACATCATAGCTTCTTCATGTGCTCCATTCTGAACATTCGAGAGGGTGTTGATGAATTTCAGACGGGCACATAAAAACACCTTTGAGGGATTATTGTTCCCAGGATGCTGCCTCATCCCCGTTCTCCATCATGTTTTATTTTCACCATCAGGGTTTACTCCTCACATATCACAAGCTCACTCACTCACTCACTCACTCACTCACTCACTCACTCACTCACTCACTCACTCACTCACTCACTCACTCACTCACTCACTCACTCACTTCACTCACTCACTCACTCACTCACTCACTCACTCACACTCACTTCACTCACACTTCACTCACTCACACACTCACTCACTCACACACTCACTCACACACTCACTCACACACTCACATCACTCACACACACACACACACACACACACACACACACACACACACACACACACACACACACACACACACACACACACACACACACACACAACACACCACACACACACACACACACACACACACACACACTCAAAGCTTTCTAGCAGTCGATAGGCATCACACAAAGTTCAGACACTCATATCAGAGAGAACCCAGTCAACATACCTGTATTCTGTTATAATGAGACAGCAGTGGTCTCAGAGGCACTGCAGCACATCACAGAGATCATACACAAACCTCTGCAGACAGGTTTATGTACACGCCGAGCAGAGAAATGGTCCTTAGATTTACCTCTGTTCTCTGGAGAGAGCCCCCCTCAACGATCGCACCAATCATCCCAAGGTCCAGGGCAGTTTCTCACCGCATTACTGTCAATGCATTTTCTCTCCACTCCCAGATACCTCTCTCCACACCAGATACCTCTCTCCACACCCAGATACCTCCTCTCCACTCCCAGATACCTCTCTCCACTCCCAGATACCTCTCTCCACACCCAGATACCTCTCTCCACATCCAGATACCTCTCTCCTCTCCCCAGATACCTCTCTCCACTCCCAGATACCTCTCTCCACACCCAGATACCTCTCTCCACACCCAGATACCTCTCTCCACACCCAAGATACCTCTCTCCACCACCCAGATACCCTCTCTCCACACCCAGATACCTCTCTCCACTCCCAGATACCTCTCTCCACACCAGATACCTCTCTCCACTCCCAGATACCTCTCTCCACACCCAGATACCTCTCTCCACACCCAGATACCTCTCTCCACACCCAGATACCTTCTCTTCCACTCCCAGATTACCTCTCTCCACACCCAGATACCTCTCTCCACACCCAGATACCTTCTCTCCACTCCCAGATACCTCTCTCCACTCCCCAGATACCTCTCTCCACACCCAGATACCTCTCTCCACTCCCAGATACCTCTCTCCACACCCAGATACCTCTCTCCACACCCAGATACCTCTCTCCACTCCACAGCGCACAGGAAGCCCCAGCAGGTGAAGTAAGAACAAGGGGAACATTCATGACGCCGCGACAGTAATCTGTGGTGATGGCTTGGTCTGAAAGCCTGAGACATGGATGGGTTCCCTGAGTCTTGTGTTTTCAGCAATCCATGACACCCACTAATGGTGCGCGRKTCAGGTGTTTGTTTACCCGCACCGGCTGCAATCACCCGCAACCACCCGACTATATGTGATAAAGTACATTTCTGAGGCCTGCAACCAACACTAACCCGCAAATATAGAAAATGTGCTATAGGCTACAGTGAAAGACTGCAGAACAATTTTTTGACATGTGGTGCAGGATTTTATTTTTCTCCTGATTTAGACATGTTTCTGTTTATAATTTCCGTCTATTTATTAGTCAACTTGTCTATAATTAGATACATGCAGCTTCTCTTTTGTCATTATAAGTTGCCCTAAAAGACTAAATCAACCCTTGTTCAACAGAATAATGTCATAGTTCGACAGAATGAATGCTTCAATCAAGTTGACAATGGTAAAGTTTTATCTGTCATCTTTCGCGGAGCAAAGATGTTTACGGACTGGGGAGAAAATGCAATAACGCACAAACAAACTAGAACGATTTTCTGTGAAAAATGTCAATGAGTTTGACTGGTTCTTGTCACGTCTACTCCCGCTCCTGTGCTCGATGTCGCTGGTATACTAAACACCGGTCCTGGCAACACATCATTACGCACACCTGGCAACCCTCATTACGCACACCTGGACTTCATCACCACCTTGATTACTTCCCCTTTATCTAGTACTCCCTAGCATTACTCTTCAGGCAGTATTTGTTCTGTGTTCATGTCTAGACGTGTCTTTTGTTTTGTATCGCTCTATGTTCTTTATTATTAAACTCACCCACTGCTCCTGCTTCCTGAATCCCAGCGTCATTGTTACAGTTGTAAGGAAAAAGAAAGCTGTGAAAACCACCCTGCAAGATTTAAGTTCGGCTTCGATGCATATTTTATGTGGTTGAAATACTATCAGCTTTTATGATGAAGACGGCACCTCTACAGATGGTATCTAACTGAGCATTGCATTATCTCAAGATGCAGAAAGAAAGAAATCATATTTCTCCACTCCTGTTCCCATGTCCAAATTTAGCCTACTTTTGGTGCATAATTTTACTGCAAGAAATGTTTAATTCTGCAAGAGTTAATATTAAGACTATGTGAGTGGTTATAGACCTACAGTCAGTGTCCAGATTTCAGTTTCCATTTAACCCATCTGAACAGTAGGCTACAGTTCCCTTGACATGCCATAGGCCTATTTGACGTCCCGTCTTGTGACTGTCGAAGTTGTATAACGTCTCACAGTCATCACACATAACGAAGCCATAACACAACCCTGCTATCATCCTCTTTCACCACTTCAACAAATATTTTTCAAACATTTMTTTTCTGGCCCCTCCCTTCTCTTCATTTTCAACTCTCCTTTCGCAGGTTTTGTCCTATTGAATTAAACTTCGACAATGTCCTTTTTACCTCCGTGGATTGATGTAAACTTTTTCTGCCACTTCCCAATAAGCATTATTTGGCGAATGGCTGTGTAGGCTATTTGGTACGAGTAGAGTTAAGCCCTGAAGCTTAGGCTTATGCACTAATACCTAAAATAATGAAAGAAAAACCTCAATATAGCCTATATACATTTCACAAGAGTTATACATTTATATATTGTTTAAGGCATTGTTTTCTCTTTATTCAACCCGTCCCCCCCGCAGATATAACCTCCCGAGTGGCGCAGTGGTCTAAGGCACTGCATCTCAGTGCAAGAGGCGTCACTACAGTCCCTGGTTTGATTCCAGGCTGTATCACATCCAGCCGTGATTGGGAGTCCCATAGGGCAGCACACAATGGTACCAACGTCGTCCAGGTTTGGCTGGGGTAGGCAATCATTGTAAATAAGAATTTGTTCTTAACTTACTTGCCTAGTTAAGTAAAGGTAAAATAACCGTGGGGGCAGCGAGTAATGACTCAACCCATGCATCACTAACACCCACATCACAGATTGTTCCGAAATTGTATCTGTAGTTAGAAACAGATAAGATTGGCATTCCTGAAACATTATTTTGTTGAAATGTAAGCTAATTGATTGCACCCAAAATTGATAGGATTCAGATAATATTCAATAAATATAGTACCCAACACCTGATTTGGACTAAACTTCTTCCTACCAATGAATAACTAATTTCAGAACAACATGAGAAGGTGGGTGTTGAAATACTATTTATTTTGCTTGTTGAGGTGGAACGACCCCCTGGATTGTCTGTCATCCCCATGAGAAGTTGTGACCGGGGTATAGAGGCTAGCAGTAGGTGGGTTAAGGTAATGCCTTCAAGAGGGTTTTTCTTTCTGTAGCTGACCCTTCCACTACGCACGTACGCAGGTACGCACGCAGGCACGCACGCAGGCAGGCACGCACGCACGCACGCACACGCACACACACACACACACACACACACAACACTAGCCGGGGGAACCCAAGTGCAGCATAGCCCAGTGCAGTACGGCATTTTAAAATATGAATGATGATGTCCACTGGCCATATTCACATCTCCCAGACGGAGAACAAGTCGGGCAGCTTTCATTAGAGCATTACAATCTCAGCTTGCTGTGTCCCATTTGCCATTCTGGTCCGGCCTAAGGACGCAGGGGATACCCGGCACACAGACTCTGCAGGGACGACAGGCGACCACATCCCTCTGACATCTCAATGCAGGCCCTAACCGGCCCAGATCTTATGTTCACTGAAAATACTTTGTCCAGTAATACTTTGGTGCTCTCGCCCTCGTGGATTAAATTATTGCTTTTGGGTGATAGGGAAGGAAAAGTAATAGAAGAGGCTGGAAAGCAAACATTAGCTGGTAGAGAGCCAGGGAAACTGCTTCCATCTGCCATATTACAGTTTTTTACAATCACTTTTGGCACTAATTTCGGGAACCTTGATGTCATTTTTCAAAACTCTAGACACAAAACTCACAACCAATTATCAAATWGCAAATTTTTCAAACTCTAACACTTTTTCCAATTGCTTGGATACAATACACATAAAGCTAAGATCATTTGTTCATTGAACTAAAAGCACCTGTTCAAAATGACACAACATAACATCAAAGTATTACCATTTCAAAATGCAATTCACACATTACATCTGAAATGACTGTCTATTCATTTCATTACAATGATCTAACTATCAATTGATACAGCTGCTCAAAATGATAAGTAACTGTTGCATTACTCTTAATGCATAGTTTTATGGAAACTGACAAACAATATTCCATGTTTAGATCATGAAAGTTTCAGGATAACGAGGTCCATTGACCCCAACTACCGTGGTACATGAACCAATTGGACTACATTATCTATGGATGTCATATTTCATCATCATTCTTTATCAGACACTGTTTCTATGGTCCCATGCACCACTTTTCCAGACCATGTTTTCAGATTTGACATTACTGTACACTCACCGGCCACTTCATTAGGTACACCTATCTAGTACTGGGTAGGACCCACTTTTGCCTCCACAACAGCCTGAATTATTCACGGTGTTGTACGTTAAGAGATGCCCTTCTGCACACCACTGTTTTAAACAGCTGTTATTTGAGCATTTGTGGGCTTTCTGCTATCTTGAATGAGTCTGGACATTCTCCTCTGACCTCTCTCATTAACAAGGTGTTTTTCCCACAGAACTGCCGCTCACTGAATGTGTTTTGTTTATCACACCATTCTCTGTAAACTCTAGAGACTGTAGTGCGTAAAAATCCCAGGAGGGCAGCTGTTTCTGAGATGCTGGAATCACCATGTGAGGCATCAACAATCATACCACGGTCAAAGTTGCTTAGATTACTCATCTTGCCTGTTCTAATGTTTGGTTGAACAACATCTAAWGCTCTCTATATACTCTATATATTGAGTTGCAGGCAGCCACATGATTCGCTGTTCGAATGTAACCTTCCTTGATGAGCTAAATTAGGTCTGTAGAGCAGATGGCATGACCTATGTCATTGTGTGGGATAATGTCAGGTTCCACCATGCTCAAATGGTGCAAGCATGGTTTCAGGCCCAACCACATTTTACCACCCTTTACTTACCCCCATACTCTCCTTTCCTTAACCCGATTGAGGAATTTTTCTCCACATGGAGGTGGAAGGTATATGATAGGCGCCCTCACGAACAAGCCACCCTTCTCCAGGCCATGGATGACGCATGCAATGACATCACGGCAGACCAGTGTCAGGCCTGGATTCGCCCAAAGATTCTTCCCAAGATTTTTGGCTAATGAAAACATGATGTGAATGATGTGGATGACAACCTGTGGCCAAATCCACAAGACAGGGTTGATGGAAATATAGAAGTACAGTAATCAATCCTTTGTTTTGCTTTTTACAGTAAGCCAGGTGAGGAACAGTTAACGTTTTACTGTATTTTTTTTCATTTTTTGTGGCTAATTATTTTTGCTTTGATTCAAAGAAACCTATGTTGTGATTTTATTGCATTTCATCAATAAATKTCATATTTTGTTCAATGATTCCACTGTGTCTGTAGTATTCTCTCTACTAGTCCTTTTACAGTGATGTATTTACGTGTAGTAGCATAATGAAACATGTATCACATATTTTGTACCACAATATTTAATGATTGTACGAACAACTACACAGTGAAACTAACGGGATCTTGTGTGTGGGTGATCTAAATGAATGTTCCTATGGTATTTATATATGGTATTTCATGATACATTAGTTATTTGAACCAATGATTATGCAAGTGCAAGGTTTCTTTAAAGATATGAATGCTGAATGCAATGTGTTGAACATTGGACAGCCTGTGTTACAAGTCATGACCGTTTTGAGTTTTGTGTCTAGAGATTTGAAAAATGACCACAAGGTTCTGAAAATACGGCCAAAGTGATTGCAAAAAACTGTATGACACTGCTGCAGTGGGAGTGCAAACATCTACTGCTAGATTAGAGGGAAGGGATAGCTGTTTGGATTGTACAAACATATAGGACATATGTTACTGTCACAACCACCAACTTCCTCATCTACCAACATAATTGCTTCTGCTATTACCACTGCTACAACTGCTTTCTGTGCAGTTATTCCTTGTTGTATGACTTTGACCTTTGCTCTGTGTGTGTGTGTGTCCCGGACGTGAGGATGATCGGTGCTCATTCATTTTCTCACCTTTTTTACTTACCGTTCTTTTTTACTCTTGTTCTGTTTCGGTAACGTATTTCTCTGAGGGTTATTTTTCTCTTCTTTGTTCACATTGGTTTCGGAGAGGCTGTTTCATTATGTTTATGTTGCTGGGCGGCGCTGGGCTCGTAGCCATTGAAGCAATGCTACGCCTTCGTCGGCAGGGCAGGTGGTATGGACGGGCACATTCGGTAGCGCAGTCGCTCCTGGTGCTAACTGACCATCTGTTGTCTTTATGGCCTGGCATCTTCGCTCCCAAGAGATTCTTCCCCAATGATTTTTTGGGCTAATGCGAAAACATGATTTTGTGATGAGTGCTGGTATTTGTACACTTTCTGTTTGGCCTTATTATTTCCGGGCATCAAGACAAGTGTTTTGTTGATTTGCGGATTATATTGATTTAGATGTGAGGGCTATTGGTAATGATTCTCAGTCGCTTTTGTTTTGCTTTTCTCATTTAAGGCTTAGGGTATAGGCCGCTTGAGGTGTAGGAGATATGTTACGTTTTAACTGTTTTTTGTATGTTTTTTCATTTTTTGTGGTGGCTTAGTATTTTTTGCTTTTTTGATTTGTCTTAAGTAGATGTAATTCTCTATTGGTTTGTTGATTTTATTGTCGGTATTGTTGGACTTCAATCACTAAAATTTCCATATTTTGTGTTGAATGTGATGTTGCTCCTTGATCACCTGTTGTCTGTAGTATTTTCTTTCTCTGAGGCTTAGTGTTCCCTTTTTACAGTGATTTTGCATATTTACGTTGGTTAGTCTAGCTTATAATGATTTATCACACTGTTATCGGATCTTATTCTTTGTATTTACGGAATTTGATTGTAATGATTCGTTACGATAGACATTTCAACACTACACGAGTGAACTAACGGGGATCTTGTGTGTGGGTGTATCTAAATGATATGTTCTACTGTGTATTCTTATAATGGTATTTTCTATGATACATTTAGTTATTGTGGAACGGCATGATTATGCAAACGTGCAAAGGTTTCTTTAACGATATGAATGTCTGAAGTGCAATGTTGTTCTGAACATTGGACCTAGCTGTTGTTACACAGTCACTGATGTTCTGTGTTTAGTTTTCGTGTCTTGTTTAGATTTGAAAAATGACCACAATGGTTCTCGACAATCACGGCAAGCTAAGTGATTGCAAAAAACTCTGTATGTCTACACTGCTTGTTTCTTAGGTGGTGTCGAGTGCAGGGAGACATCTCCTGTCTGTGAGATTGGAGAGGGGAAGTGGATTGAGTGTTTGTGATTGTACAAACATATAGGACATATGTTACTGTCACAACCACCAACTTCCTAATCTACCAACATAATTGCTTCTGCTATTACCACTGCTACAACTGCTTTCTGTGCAGTTATTCTTTGTTGTATGACTTTGACCTTTGCTCTGTGTTGTGTGTGTGTGTGTGTGTGTGTGTGTGTGTGTGTGTGTGTGTGTGTGTGTGTGTGTTGGTGTTGTGGTTTGTGTTGTT
>NC_036858.1:3093436-3114038 GCF_002910315.2 Salvelinus sp. IW2-2015 | reverse complement strand
TGTGGGTGTGTGTGTGTGTGTGGTGTGTGTGTGTGTGTGGTGTGTGTGTGTGTGTGTGTGTGTGTGTGTGTGTGTGTGTGTGTGTGTGTGGTGTGTGTGGTGTGTGTTGTGTGTGTGTGTGTGTGTGTGTGTGTGTGTGTGTTGTGTGTGTGTGTGTGTGTGTGTGTGTGTGTGTGTGTGTTATCACTGTTATACCTCCACATGACCTCCTTCTCCAGGCTGAATAGGTTTCACAAGATGCCCCACAGAAGAATAGCTAACCATATCACCATCCACACGATACAAGTCTTAAAAGCTTTTGGGGGGATATATCTTTAAAAAAGGGAAAGGTGGTGTTATGTTGCCTCCCGTGTCATGTAATTCCTCTACCCTTCTAAGTTGCTAGAAAAGATAGATCACCGCTTTACTTGTAGACTTAAACCGCCATCGCGTCAGAATTTCCCTGTATGAACCCCAGTTTGTCGCTATGACATATGACAAGGATATGATAAGGATATGATAAGGATATGGCAAGGAAATGATAAGGATATGATACGGATATTACAAGGAAATGATGAGGATATGATAGGATATGACAAGGATATGATAAGGATAGGGTGAATAATAGGCTTGATGGAGTGAGATATCACAGACTGCCTAAGTAAAAAGGAAATGTGATATTACTTCAAATGGCGAAGACAAATCCACTTGCACACACATGCACACTCACCATCTCTCATTTTAGAGAAGGTAACATCCAGGGGTGAGGGTAGAAGGAAGGACAATGAGTTTTTAGGTAATAGATCAACAGTCATTAGAGCAATCTGTATTTTATTAGGATCCCATTAGCCGCTGCCAATGACAGCACTTCTCTTCTTGGCGTCCAAACAGGAACAAAACAACATCACAACAAAAAAATAGTCTACATCATAGAGCTACAGATAGGAGAGATTACCACTGAGATGGCCTGTAGCTTATTAATAGTGTGTTGCTGAAAATACGATCATGTAACTGTACGTTTCGAAAGTTTTCGAACGTTTTTGGTTTTATGGCTCCTTGTAAATGTAGAAATAGATCACTTTAATACTTATGAATATTCATGAATACAATATTTCTGTTTAATATGCAAGCCTCATTCTTTCATGTTTGCCCTTTAAACTTCCTGTAACTGATATAAATGCAATATCATTACTTCACTTGATTATTATTTCAAAGCTTTTTGCACAATAATAAGCCTGGTATGTACACTATCATTTGAAAAAGTTGGGGTCACTTAGAAATGTCCTTGTATTTGAAAGAAAAGCTAATTTTTTGTACATTAAAATAACATAAATTGTCAGAAATACAGTGTAGACATTGATCAATGTTGTAAATGACTATTGAAGCTGGAAACGGCAGATTTTTTTAATGGAATTTCTACATAGGCGTACAGAGGCCCATTATCAGCAACCAATCAGCAATTATCAGCAACCATCATCTGTGTTCCAATGGCAATTTGTGTTAGCTAATCCAAGTTTATAATTTTAAAAGGCTAATTGATCATTAAGAAAACCCTTTTGCATTATGTTAGCACAGCTGCCCTCAATCTCACACAAATCATCAAGGAACCCACCAGGTACAACCCTAAATCCGTAAAACATGGGCACCCTAATAGACATTATCCTGACCAACTTGCCCTCCAAATAACCACCTGCTGCTGTCTTCAAATCAAGGTCTCAGCGATCACTGCCTCATTGCCTGTATCCGCTACGGGTCCGCGGTCAAACGACCACCCCTCATCACTGTCAAACGCTCCCATAAAAACACTTCTGCGAGCAGGCCTTTCTAATCGACCCTGGCCCGGTACCCTGGAAGGATATTTGACCTCAATCCCGTCAGTTGAGGATGCCTGGTCATCTCTTAACCACAAGTTACTTCCTCACCATATTAGACAAGCATTGCTCCGTTCAAAAAATCGCATGAACTTAAGAACAGATATACCCTTGGTTCACTCAGACCTGACTGCCCTCGACCAGCACAAAAACATCCTGTGCGAACGTGCAATAGCATCAAAGAGCCCGCGATATGGCACTGTTTCAGGAAGTCAGGAACCAATTACACGCAGCAGTCCAGGAAAGCAAAGGCCAGCTTTTTTCAAGCAAAAATTGCATTCCTGTAGCTCTAACTCCAAAAAGTTCTGGGATACTGTAAAGTCATAGGAGAACAAGAGCACCTCCCTCCCAGCTGCCCCACTGCCACTGAGGCTGGTAACCACGGTCACACCGATAAATCCGTGATAATCGAAAACTTCAACAAAGCATTCTCAACGGCTTGCGCCATGCCTTCCTTCCTGGCAGACTCAACCTTGGCCAACAAGTTCTTCCTCCCCCCCCCCCCCCGCTGCAACTCGCCAAGCTCCGCCAGATAGGAGAATGTTTCTGAAAGAGCTGCAAAACCTGACCCATGCAAATCAGCTGGGCTTGACAATCTGACCCCTATTCTTGAACTGTCCGCCGCCATTGTCGCACCCCCAATTACCACGCCTGTTCAACCTCTCCTTCGTATCATCTGAGATCCCCCCAAAGGATTGGAAACTGCCGCGGTCATCCCCCTCTTCAAAGGGGGGAGACACCCTGGAGCCGCAAATGTTACAGACCTATATCCATCCTGCCCTGGCCTATCTAAGGTCTTCGAAAGCCAAGTCAACAAACAGATCACATGACCATCTTGAAGCCACCCGTACCTTTCTCGCGCTGTGCAATCCGGTTCCGAGCCGGTACGGGTGCACCTCAGCCACGCTCAACGGTACTAAACGATATTCATTAACGCCATCGATAAAAGACAGTACTTGTGCAGCCCGTCTTCATCGACCTGGCAAGGCTTCGACTCTGGTCCAATCACCACTATTCTCATCGGCAGACTCAGTAGCCTCGTTTTTCTAATGACTGCTTGCCTGTTTCAACCAACTACTTTGCAGACAAGTCTTCAGATGTGTCAAATCGAGAGGCATGTTGCTCCGGTCCTCTGGCAGTCTCTATGGGGGTACCAACAGGTTCAAGTTCTCGGGACCGACTTTTTGCCTCTGTATATAATCAATGATGTTGCTCTTGCTGTGCGGCGATCCCTGATCCATCCTCAACGCAGACGACACCATTCTGTATACTTCTGGCCCTTCCCTTGGACACTGTGCTATCTAACCTTCCAAACGAGGCTTCAAATGCCATACAACACTCTTCCATGCCTCCAACTGGCTCTTAAACGGCTAGTAAAACCAAATGCAGAAATTTTTCAACTGTTGCGCTGCCTTGCACCCGCACGCCCACTAGGCATCGTGTGTGTGTGTGTGTGTGTGTGTGTGTGTGTGTGTGTGTTATCACTGTTATACCTCCACATGACCTCCTTCTCCAGGCTGAATAGGGTTCACAAGATGCCCCACAGAAGAATAGCTAACCATATCACCATCCACACGATACAAGTCTTAAAAGCTTTTGGGGGATATATCTTTAAAAAAAGGGAAAGGTGGTGTTATGTTGCCTCCCGTGTCATGTAATCCTCTACCCTTCTAAGTTGCTAGAAAAGATAGATCACCGCTTTACTTGTAGACTTAAACCGCCATCGCGTCAGAATTTCCCTGTATGAACCCCAGTTTGTCCTATGACATATGACAAGGATATGATAAGGATATGATAAGGATATGGCAAGGAAATGATAAGGATATGATACGGATATTACAAGGAAATGATGAGGATATGATAAGGATATGACAAGGATATGATAAGGATAGGGTGAATAATAGGCTTGATGGAGTGAGATATCACAGACTGCCTAAGTTAAAAGGAAATGTGATATTACTTCAAATGGCGAAGACAAATCCACTTGCACACACATGCACACTCACCATCTCTCATTTTAGAGAAGGTAACATCCAGGGGTGAGGGTAGAAGGRAGGACAATGAGTTTTTAGGTAATAGATCAACAGTCATTAGAGCAATCTGTATTTTATTAGGATCCCCATTAGCCGCTGCCAAGACAGCCACTTCTCTTCTTGGCGTCCAAACAGGAACAAAACAACATCACAACAAAACAATAGTCTACATCATAGAGCTACAGATAGGAGAGATTACCACTGAGATGGCCTGTAGCTTATTAATAGTGTGTTGCTGAAAATACGATCATGTACTGTACGTTTCGAAAAGTTTTCGAACGTTTTTGGTTTTATGGCTCCTTGTAAATRTTAGAATAGATCACTTTAATACTTATGAATATTCATGAATACAATATTTCTGTTTAATATGCAAGCCTCATTCTTCTCATGTTTGCCCTTTAAACTTCCGTAACTGATATAAATGCAATATCATTACTTCACTTGATTATTATTTCAAAGCTTTATGCACACATAATAAGCCTGGTATGTACACTATCATTGAAAAAGTTGGGGTCACTTAGAAATGTCCTTGTATGAAAGAAAAGCTCATTTTTTGTACATTAAAATAACATCAAATTGATCAGAAATACAGTGTAGACATTGATAATGTTGTAAATGACTATTGAAGCTGGAAACGGCAGATTTTTTAATGGAATTTCTACATAGGCGTACAGAGGCCCATTATCAGCAACCATCAGCAATTATCAGCAACCATCACTCCTGTGTTCCAATGGCAARTTGTGTTAGCTAATCCAAGTTTATAATTTTAAAAGGCTAATTGATCATTAGAAAACCCTTTTGCAATTATGTTAGCACAGCTGCCCTCAATCTCACACAAATCATCAAGGAACCCACCAGGTACAACCCTAAATCCGTAAACATGGGCACCCTAATAGACATTATCCTGACCAACTTGCCTCCAAATACAGCCTCTGCTGTCTTCAATCAAGATCGCAGACGATCCACTGCCTCATTGCCTGTATCCGCTACGGTCCGCGGTCAAACGACCACCCCTTCATCACTGTCAAACGCTCCTAAAACACGTCTTGCGAGCAGGCTTTCTAATCGACCTGGCCCGGGTACCCTGGAAGGATATTTGACTCATCCCGTCAGTTGAGGCATGCCTGGTATTCTTTAACAACCACGTTACTTCCTCACCATATTAGACAAGGCATTGCTCCGTGTCAAAAAATGCAGAACTAAGAACAGATATAGCCCTTGGTTTCACTCAGACCTGACTGCCCTCGACCAGCACAAAAACATCCTGTGCGACCGTGCAAATAGCATCAAAGAGTCCCGCGATATGCACTGTTCAGGGAAGTCAGGAAACCAATACACGCAGTCAGTCCAGGAAAGCAAAGGGCCCAGTTTTTTCAAAGCAAAAATTTGCATCTGTAGCTCTAACTCCAAAAAGTTCTGGAGTACTGTTAAAGTCCATGGGAAGAACAAAGAGCACCTCCTCCCAGCTTGCCCCACTGCACTAGGCTCTAACACGTCACCACACGATAAATTCCTGATAATCGAAAACTTCAACAAGCATTCTCAACGGCTGGCCATGCCTTCCTCCTGGCGACTCCAACCTTGGCCAACAGCTCCTCCCCCCCCCCCCCGCTGCTACTCGCCCAAGCTCCCCAGATTAGAGATGTTCTGAAAGAGCTGCAAAAAACCTGGGACCCATGCAAATCAGCTGGGCTTGACAATCTGGACCCCTATTTCTGAAACTGTCCGCCGCCATTGTCGCACCCCCTATTACCAGCCTGTTCAACCTCTCCTTCGTATCATCTGAGATCCCCCAAAGGATTGGAAAGCTGCCGCGGTCATTCCCCCTCTTCAAAGGGGGAGACACCCTGGACCCAAACTGTTACAGACCTATATCCATCCTGCCCTGCCTATCTAAGGTCTTCGAAAGCCAAGTCAACAAACAGATCACTGACCATCTTGAATCCCACCGTACCGTTCCCGCTGTGCAAATCCGGTTCCGAGCCGGTCACGGGTGCACCTCAGCCACGCTCAAGGTACTAAACGATATCATAACCGCCATCGTAAAAGACAGTACTGTGCAGCCGTCTTCACGACCTGGCCAAGGCTTTCGACTCTGTCAATCACCATATTCTATCGGCAGACTCAGTAGCCTCGGTTTTTCTAATGACTGCCTTGCCTGGTTCACCCAACTACTTTGCAGACAGAGTTCAGTGGTTCAAATCGGAGGCATGTTGTCCGGTCCTCTGGCAGTCTCTATGGGGGTACCACAGGGTCAATTCTCGGCCGACTCTTTTCTCTGTATATATCAATGATGTTGCTCTTGCTGTGGGCGATTCCCTGATCCACCCTACGCAGACGACACCATTCTGGTATTACTTGGCCCTTCCTTGGACACTGTGCTATCTAAACCTCCAAACGAGCTTCAATGCCATACAACACTCCTTCCATGGCCTCCAACTGCTCTTAAACGCTAGTAAAACCAAATGCATGATTTTCAACTGTTCGCTGCCTGCACCCGCACGCCCGACTAGCATCACCACCTGGACGTTTCCGACCTAGAATATGTGGACATCTATAAGACCTAGTGTCTGGCTAGACTTGCAAAACTCTCCTTCCAGGACTCATATCAAACATCTCCCAATCCAAAATCAAATCTAGAGTCGGCTTCTATTTCGCAACAAAGCCTCCTTCACTCACGCGCCCCAAACTTACCCTAGTAAAACTGACTATCCTACGATTCCTCGACTTCGGCGATGGTTCATCTACAAAATAGCTTCCAATACTCTCTCAGCAAACTGGATGCAGTTTATCACAGTGCCATCCTTTTGTTACTTAAAGCACCTTATACAACCCCACCACTTGCAACCTGTATGCCCTAGTCGGCTGGCCTCGCTACATGTTCGTCGTCAGACCCACTGGCTCCTGGTCATCTACAAGGCTATGCTAGCGTCAGTTGCCGCCTTATCTCAGTTCACTGGTCACGATGGCTACACCCACCCGAAGCACGCGCGCCAGCAGTGTATCTCACTGATCATCCCTTAAAGCTAAAACCTCATTTGGCCGCCTTTCCTTCCAGTTCTCTGCTGCCGGCGACTTGGAACGAATTGCAAAAATCTCTCTGAAGTTGGAGACTTTTATCTCCCTCAACAACTTTAAACATCTGCTATCTGAGCTCACTAACCGATCGCTGCAGCTGTACGTAGTCCATCGGGTTATAAGCCCACCCAATTTACCTACCTCACCCCCATACTGCTTTTATTTATTTACTTTTCTGCTCTTTTGCACACCAGTATCTCTACTTGCACATGATCATCTGAGCGATTTATCACTCCAGTGTTAATCTGCTAAATTGTAATTATTCGATTTATTGCCCTACCTCTCATGCCTTTTGCACACATTGTATATAGATCTCTTTTTTTCTACCATGTTATTGACTTGGTTATTGTTTACTCCATGTGTAACTCTGTGTGTTGTCTGTTCACACTTGCTATGCTTTATCTTGGCCAGGTCGCAGTTGCAAATGAGAACTTGTTCTCAGCTAGCCCTACCTGGGGTTAAATAAAGGTGAAATAAAAATATATATATATATAAACTTCAGGCCTTCTCATGATGTGTCATTCATTTCAAATGTTACAAATCAAACATTTGAAGGTATATTTCTTGGACAATTTGCCTCTTTTGTTATAGCAATGTTTGAGAATTAAGTGTGGAAAAATTCGACACTTTTCAATTTCACAGGCGTGAAACAGTATATCAGCAAATATGTGGGTATCAGTAAGTTTTGTCTGGTATCAGACCCCAAAAACATATCGGTCGGCCTCTAACACACACACCTAGTCAGGGGAGACGGAAAAAACGCAAGCTTACTGAACCGCGCAATAGGATGTATTTAACGACAGCGTGTACTTACGCACAGTTGTCTCAGAGGACAATTTATCCCTCCCAATCTGTCACTTCCTGACTTAGAGGAACCACAATTAATCCTAACAGCCACGGTGGGCTGCCGGAGACTGAGACAGACTCACCTCTGCTATACATTGTGGATGATGGAACACAGCTATAAAACGATTATTAACAACACAACACCGTATTTCTCACTCACTTCACTCACTCACTCACTCACTCACTCACTTCACTCACTCACTCACTCACTCACTCACTTCACTCACTCACTCACTCACTCACTCACTCACTCACTCACTGCACTCACTCACTCACTCACTCACTCATCACTCACTCACTCGCACTCACTTCCACACTCACACCACTCACACACTCACACACTCACTCACTCACTCACTCACTCACTCACTCACTCACTCAGCTCACGCACTCACTCACCACTCACTCACTCACTCACTCACTCACTCACTGCAGACTCACTCACACACTCATCGCTCACTCACGTCACACTCACACACTCACACACTTCACCACTCACTCACTCACTCACTCACACACTCACTCACACACTCTGTAAGAGCACCTCTTTGTGCTTGACTTGAGTTGGTTGCACCACATATGACTAAAGGTTCAGGGATTGAATTTCAATTAATTAAAACCAACACAGAATTGAACACCAAATTAATTCCTTGTTTGCATTCACTCAAGGCTAGGTCAATTTCAAGTGTAGCGAGACGTGACAAGTAGATTTTGCATTTCATCAAATGTTTCCATTTCACGTTAAACTTAATATTCTCACGGTGAGTTTGGCCCTGAACATGGTGTGCTTCATGCTGTTGCCTAGGCGACACACACACAAAAACACACACGCGCACGCACACACACACACTCATGCATGCACACACACACACTCTCTCTCTCCCTCAAAGTGACCTTCCATCCACGACACCATCATCACTTTAGACAAGCTCCTAGACGAGGGTAAAGAAATACACTTGACAGGAAGTTACCATCAACGGCAATGACAGAATTCACAAGGACTAGTTCCACCATCAGCCAATGAAATGCCAGACAGACGTCTCTGTTCTGCTGGCAGCTCCCTGACAACCGCAGATAGATCAATAGCCATCCCAATCTCCAGCCCCAATCCACAGAAGACAGGAATGATCACTATCACCATTAAAGCAAGGCTAYAACATTTTCACAGAAACACACTTCATGATACATTGATAATGCCTGCAGACCCTTTTGAGTGGATGAAACCCCCAGTCAATAGGATAGGCTGTCTGGCTTAGTCTGAGCAGAATCAAGATTTGAGCCCTGGCAATGAGATTGGAGCCAACATTTTGTGTTGTTTTCACTCCCTGGTTTGTGAGACTACATTGGTACAGTGGTTCCTCCTTTAAAAGTTGCGCCATGCTGCAGCACACCTCTATGGCACGTTATTTAATTGTCAGCCATTTTTACCATTAATGCTAGTTAGTGCTAGTTTGACCACCAGAGGGCATCTTTGAGAAGCATTTTATAGTCTTCAATATTGGCATTACTAGAGAATTTATAACCTTTTTGCAAAAACATAGTATATGCGATTGATTTTAAGAAAATTTGCTTAATTAATTTGCTTAATATTATGATCTCTCTATTCCAAGAAAAACGAAAAACGAAACTGTCAGGGTTTCCGTTAGGATGTAACGGAAAATATGCCGCTTTGCAACGTGACGGTCGGGAGTAGGCTACAGTACTAAGAGCATAAGAGGATTGGAGGATTCTAAATTAATATCTAAGTGGCATTTTCCGTTAGGGCAAATCTGATCKGTGAGAATATCTAAGGGGCTTTTCTATAATTCTAAATTCATTAATAATAATAATACTCACCTTGTTTAAAAAATAAMGATATTTTGGAGATKTATTTGTTTTCTTTTAACCTACTGTCACACCCTGACCTTAGAGATMATTTTAATTCTCTATTTGGTTAGGTCAGGGTGTGACTAGGGTGGGCAATCTATGTTTTCTATTTCTTTGTTGGCCGGGTATGGTTCCCAATCAGAGGCAGCTGTGTATCGTTGTCTCTGATTGGGGATCGTTACGTTACGTTTCGTTTTGTATTTGTTGTTTTTTCGGTGTTCATTTAATAAATTAAAATGTACKCCTACCACGCAGCACCTTGGTCCACTCATTCCACCAACGAGCATAACAGAAGATCCCACAACAAATGGACCAAGCAGCGTGGCCAGGAGGAGTAGACATCCTGGACATGGGACGATTTCTTAGACGGTAAGGGATCCTGGACGTGGGAGGAGATCCTGGTCGGAAGGGATCGCCTTCCATGGGAGCAGACGGAGGCAGTGAGGGAGGAACAACGACGACTCCGGGGTTCGCGACCACAACGGAAGCCTGAGAGGTAGCCCTAAAAAAAAATGGGGGGCGGCACACGGGGTGGTACACGGGGTGGTGGCGGAGCCAGGGTTTGAACCAGAGCCAACTCCCCGTACTCATCGTGGGGAGCGTGTGACCGGGCAGGCATCATGTTTTGCAGTGATACGCACTGTGTCTCCAGTGCGCATCCACAGCCAGGTGCGTGCTGTGCCAGCTCCCCGCACTTGMCGWGCGAAAGTGAGCATCTGTCCAGGACGGGTGGTGCCGGCTCAGCGCGCCTGGTCTCCAGTGCGCCTCCTCGGTCCAGGATATCCTGCGCCGACTCTACGCACTGTATCTCCGGTGCGCCTTCACAGCCCAGTGCATCCTGTGCCAGCTCCCCGCACTTGCCATACGAAGGTGGTCCTTTGTCCAGGACGCGTTGTGCCAGCTCAATGCCCCAGACCTCCAGTGCACCTCCACGGTCCAGTATATCCTGTGCCAGCTCCATGCACCCRGCCTCCAGTGCATGTCTCCAGCCTGGTACGTCCTGTGCCTGCTCCAGGCACAAAGCCCGAAGCCTCCAGTGATGATCCATGGCCCGGAGCCTCCAGTGATGATCCATGGGCCGGAGCCTCCAGTGATGATCCATGGCCCGGAGCCTCCAGTGATGATCCATGGCCCGGAGCCTCCAGTGATGATCCATGGCCCGGAGCCTCCAGAAAAGAAAATCCATGGCAGATATCCAGCCGACGGTCGGCATCCAGAGTCTCACGACGGTTCCCAGTCCGGAGCCTCCACGACGGTTCCCCAGTCCGGAGCCTCCAGCGGGGGTTCCCAGTCCGGAGCCTTCTGCGACGATCTACGGTCCGGAGTCCCCGGTGACGATCTACGGTCCGAAGTCCCCGACAACGATCTACGGTCCGGAGTCCCCGGCGATGATTCACGCTTCGGAGCTTCCGGCGACGAWCCCCGCACCAGAGGTGCCACCGAAGTTGGCTGAGCCACAAGCGGAGCGGGGTTTGAGTCCCGCACYGGAGCCGCCACCGAGGGTAGATGCCCACCCGGTCCCTTCCCTATAGKTTCAGGTTTRCGGCCGGAGTCCGCACCTTTGGGGGGGGTACTGTCACGACCTGACCTTAGAGATCCTTTTAAATCTCTATTTGGTTAGGTCAGGATGTGACTAGGGTGGGCAATCTATGTTTCCTATTTCTTTGTTGGCCGGGTATGGTTCCCAATCAGAGGCAGCTGTCTATCGTTGTCTCTGATTGGGGATCATACTTAGGCAGCTTTTTTCCACCTGTAGTTTGTGGGATCTTGTTTTTGGTATTGTGTTGTTTAGCCCTATTAGAAGTTACGTTTCGTTTTGTATTTGTTGTTTTTTTGGTGTTCATTTAATAAATTAAAATGTACGCCTAGCACGCTACACCTTGGTCCACTCATTGCACCTACGAGCGTAAAACCTACAGTGAGCGAGAAAAGGCCATTCTTGAACATGGGGAGAGACATTCTCACTGATTTGTAAATAMAGGAAGTTTGTTACTTAGAATTATTTATTTGTGTTTTTAGAGGGAGAGAAACCAAAAGCCWCCTCAAGGGTCTCCCGGTGGTGGCCAGCACGAGTATCGAACCAGCATCTGTAGCAACGCAGTTTGAACTGCGGTGCAGTGTCTTAGACCGCTGTGCCACTCGTCTATTGTCCTGCTAATAGGGGTATACCTGCTACAGTACTAACGTACACTTTGAAAACCTGTCCTCAAAATGCCTCCAGCTGTCCATCACTACTGTAAATAAAACACAGCATCTTGTTTACACTCTTTACTGTAACCACAATGTAAAATCATTTGTATCTACCTTTCCAAATACTTTTAGAGTTTGGGTTTACAAATGTGCACTTTTTCATGTAATTTTTCGGTAAATCCAGTTCGGATTTAAATATAACTTTTGACTGATGCCTTTAGTGAGAGTTTAATGCTTTAATTTTGGTAATATCTGCCCTCGAATTCATATCTAAGGGGCATTTCTCGTGCCATTTTAGTTACATTATTTTAGTTTGAACGTGCAGACTGACACTAGACAGCGGGAACGTTTCCCTAGTCAGCGCCATTATTAGTGCAATGCCCTTAAAGTGTTGCTCTGTGCTACCGGTGGGGTGGGGTGGGGTTCCACCCCCCTCCCTCCTCCTCCCTTCCCATGGTAGGTCCGTCTTCTGTGCGCTGCTCTGCGGCCCGTCCCGTACCCCTGCCCTCGTGCCTTGAACCTTGTGTGCCCACCGCTATCTCAGTGGATACAGCTGGAGAACTGCAAGGCAATCCGTTGTGCGCCACTCGGAGCCATGAACAATATCCATATATAGTGTCCTGCTAATAGCCCATCCTAGAAACGTTGTTTGCAGAATTCACAGGCTGCTACGCTTGTGATACGTGGGATTAATAATATGTCTGTGAGAATATTTAAGGGCTTCTATAGAATTCTAAATTAGTTAATAATAATAAAAATAATCACTTTGTTTAAAAAAATAACAATTTTTTGTCACGCCCTGACCTTAGAGTCTTTTTATGTCTCTATTTGGTTTGGTCAGGGTGTGATTTGGGTGGGCCATTCTATGTTTTGTTTTCTATGATTTGGTATTTCTATGTTTTGGCCGGGTATGGTTTCAATCAGGGACAGCTGTCTATCGTTGTCTCTGATTGGGAACCATACTTAGGTAGCCCTTTTCCCTCCTTTCAGTGTGGGGAAGTTAACTTTGTTTGTGACACTATAGCCCTTAAGCTTCACGGTTGTTTGTATTGTTTATTGTTTTTTGTCGGCGTCATTTCTAATAAAAAGGAATATGATCACTCACGACGCTGCGCTTTGGTCCAGTTCCTACGACGGCCGTGACAATTTTGGAGATAATTTTGTTTTCAAATGACTTAAATTGAGCGAGAAAAAGGCCATTCTTGAACATGGGGTGAGACATGTTACTAACATATATGCTTAGGACATAATACATTCAGTGACTAAGAAATGCAACTTTTCTTATTGGGTAAGTAACTTAGTGGCCTATATGATTGAATTGAGTAAATTCTAATATTATTGTGAGAGGTTATCCAGGGATATTTACATCTCAAGCTGACAGTATGTTCTGTTTGTTCTGTCGTTACAAGAGCAGGATATCCCGACACAGACAGACTTTTTTTCTTTAAGTTGTTTTATGTAGGATGCTACATTTTTGACCAGTTGCAATTGTAAGTAGGCTTACTAAAAACATAGCCTACCTCAGTCAGTTAGGTTATTTTATATAGGTCTAGGCTCTGAAGAAATAGACTCCAATTAAGCCCTCTTGTTGTTTGTAAAGTAAAATTAAAATGAAGATTATTGTTGAAATGAATTGCTTGACTGGTGTAAGTTTTCTCCATCTGTTGGTTTTTGGACAAGGACATCCCGGCTGGCCAAACTCTCCCCTAACCCGGATGACACTGAGCCAATTGTGCTTCATGGGTCTCCCGGTTGCGGCCGGCATGGGTATCAAACCAGCATCTGTAGCATCTGAAGTAACGCAGAGAATGCATTTGACTGTTAGGGCTTTCAGGAGGAATGGGAAATTGTTTGCCAATTCATAAACCATGTGCCATGGAATCGCTTCCTAACTATTTTGCAAACTATATGGCTCTCCATCAATAATCAACTGTAGAGGATTGGGGCAGGGTGAGGAGTACTGAAAAGGTGTGACTTTCAGGTTACAATAGGCTATAAGTATACAGCAGATCACCGATTGTCCTCACTGTAGCACCATGACAACATACTGTAGCACCATGACCAGGATCTCTATTCATTTAAGTGAGCAGATTAGGACTTTCAGGAGGAATCGAAAATCGACTGGAGACATTTAAAAAATACTGGTAGACCTTGGGATTTTGGTCACGGACAGTGCTATTCGCAAACATTATCATCAGATGCCTGTGTTAAGCCAAACACGAAAGCCCAGGAAAATGAACAGGTACAGTAGGCGACAATACTGTAAAGTAGGTCTAATAATGCTAAAAATAATGCTTAAATAAATCGACTGCTGGTCTTTACTGTGTGCTGTGCATTTGTACATTGTATTCCATTTCCAGCGAGACCATTCCAGCCATCGACTCACTGATGAATGAAGATGATGAGGGATCGGCAAAGGTCATCTGTAATCTGCTGGCATCACGGTACATGGCATCCCGACACATCAACATCGCTCTAATCACAGTCAGAAGAAAGTTGAAGAAATGTGCATGAACTTATGGAAATGCTCGGTAAGACATGTTATATATWTTTTTTTTCCCAGAACATTAACCATGTGTGTTCGTTTGTTTTGTAYTGTTCTGTAGTTTCAACCCGATGATTTGTCTGACAAACAGAGAAATTTGCGTCCTGCAGGCCAAGGCATGGATCAAAGTCTGYGAGACATCTTCATATACGAATCAACCGTGGCCCTTGAGCAATTTTCTCAAAATTGCTACAGAAAAAAAGGAAGAAGATTAAGCAAGCCGAGTCCCAAGCATCCGCTCAAACTCCATGTGTGGGGTGCAATTTCTCGCCAGGGTCCAGGCCAATATTTGATTTTTGATGGTAAGTTTGGCTATTTACAAAGCAAAAGGTATATAAAATATTGTAGCCTACACCTCACGGACTGCTATGAGTTCCACAATAATTCACTGTTGCCTCCTTTTTCAGTTACCATGGCTCGAGATTTCTTTGTGGAAGAAATCAACAAGAGATATGCTGGACCCTATGTCAGAGAGGTTTTTCTGGGACCACATAATTTCTTTCAAGGTAGGATTATAGCAATATTTTGTTATGATTAGGCCTATTTACATGTATATTTATAGTATTGTAACTAATGTTGGCTTTCAGGCGAAATGTATTTTTTTCTTCTCGAAATGCAGACAATGACACAAAACACACTGCCACCCGGGGTTTACATTGCAAATGAGGGCATAAAATAGGTCAAGACGCCAGCAGAGTAAGTAGACCTTTATGTAGTAAAATAAAGGTTAAATAAAAGTAAATAAATAGAAGACATACAACACCTACGGTAGGCCTACAGTATATCTAAAAACAAATGTGAATCTCTACATGTAGGTCTCCTGATTTAAACCCGATCCAACTTGTTTGGCATACACTGAAAACATTAATCCGTATCTCTGCCAAGCCTACCAGCAAAGATGAACTGGTGAAGGCCATCAATACATTTTGGCTAGAGAAATTGACGATGCAACAAATACATTGATCATCTCAGCAAGGTTTTACCCATGGTCATAGAAGTGGAAGTGCAACTAAAATGTAGTTGAAATAAACATCTGCATTTGAATGTCTTTTTTCTCGCTATTTGATTAACGAAAGCATAAAGTTGTTGATGAAGAAATACTGTAATGCTGCTTTGAGTTAGAAATGTAACACCTTAGAGTACTTCAAACCTATAATAGCAGGGATATAAAGAGTCTATTGTCCTGCTAATAGGGCTATACCTGCTACAGTACTACAGTACACTTTGAAAACCTGTCCTCAAAATGCCTCCAGCTGTCCATCACTACTGTAAATAAAAACACAGCATCTTGTTTACACTCTTTACTGTAACCACAATGTAACAAATCATTTGTATCTACCTTTCCAAATACTTTTAGAGTTTGGGATTTACAAATGTGCACTTTTCATGTCATTTTTCGGTAAATCCAGTTCGGATTTAAATATAACTTTTGACTGATGCCTTTAGTGAGAGGTCTAATGCTTTAATATTTGGTAATATCTGCCCTCGAATTCATATCTAAGGGGCATTTCTCGTGCCATTATTAGTTACATTATTTTAGTTTGAACRTGCAGACWGRCACTRAGAACARCGGGAACGTTTYCCTAGTCAGCKCCATTATTAGTGCAATGCCCCTTAAAGTGTTGCTCTGTGCTACCGGGTGGGGTGGGGTGGGGTTCCACCCCCCTCCTCCTCCTCCCTTCCCCATGGGCTAGGTCCGTCTTCTGTGCGCTGCTCTGCGGCCCGTCCCGTACCCCTGCCCTCGTGCCTTGAACCTTGTGTGCCCACCGCTATCTCAGTGGATACAGCTGGAGAACTGCAAGGCAATCCCGTTGTGCGCCACTCGGGAGCCATGAACAATATGACCAATATATAGTGTCCTGCTAATAGCCCATCCTAGAAACGTTGTTTGCAGAATTCACAGGCTGCTACGCTTGTGATACGTGGGATTAATAATATGTCTGTGAGAATATCTTAAGGGCTTCTATAGAATTCTAAATTAGTTAATAATAATAAAAATAATCACTTTGTTTAAAAAATAACAATATTTTTGTCACGCCCTGACCTTAGAGAGTCTTTTTATGTCTCTATTTGGTTTGGTCAGGGTGTGATTTGGGGTGGGCATTCTATGTTTTGTTTTCTATGATTTTGGTATTTCTATGTTTTGGCCGGGTATGGTTCTCAATCAGGGACAGCTGTCTATCGTTGTCTCTGATTGGGAACCATACTTAGGTAGCCCTTTTCCCTCCTTTCAGTGTGGGAAGTTAACTTTGTTTGTGACACTATAGCCCTTAAGCTTCACGGTTGTTTTGTATTGTTTATTGTTTTTGTCGGCGTCATTTCTAATAAAAAGGAATATGATCACTCACGACGCTSCGCTTTGGTCCAGTTCCTACGACGGCCGTGACAATTTTGGAGAWWATTTTGTTTTCAAATGACTTAAAGTGAGCGAGAAAAAGGCCATTCTTGAACATGGGGTGAGACATTGTTACTAATTTGTAAATAAAGCCAGTTTGTTATTTTGGAATTATTTATTTCTGTTTTTAGAGGGAGAGAAACTAAAAGTCTACCGTCGGTCGCGGCCGGCACAGAACCAGGATCTGTAGCAACGCAGTTTGCACTACAATGCAGTGATTCAGAACCGCTGYGCCACTCAGGTGATGTACAATGTGACTGGTCAGGAKTAGGCTACAGTACTACAGTAACAGCAAAATAATCAAAATATTTCCACACCCTAATTGTGGTCWWAATTTCTCTTYGAATAAAAACCTTAGTGTAACAACAATTTTAGTAAGTAATACTGAAGTCATGCTCAATTATCAGTTTMTATTTGGTTTATGTAGCCCATCATTGTCACAAAGAGACCCAAAAGCATAATCCRTGCTCTAACTCCCCTTTGCGCTGGTCTGGAGCAATGAAGCAGTGACGCAGGGTACCGTATTAAACCACAAATTACCTCTACATCCGGCAGCATAATCTCAAACCTTTTAGTTGAGCAACCACTGAATGTGTGTGTGTGTCTCATTCTCTCAAGAGAACCCTGTGCTGACATCCACCCATCCAGCACTCAGACTCAGCTAGCAGGTCTTTTCGTTATCACAGACAGTTTTTTATGGAGTGTTTTTGTCAAAATGCTATTTTGTGGTTACTTTCTGAGGGATTTCTTTGTACGTTTTAGTTTATTTGATATGAGAATCATGGAGAGAGTATCTACCGTTTTGAATTASAAATTAGTTTTATTCTGTGTCCCTAAAAGGTCTGCATACTCAAAACTCTTCARGATTTGGACATTGGGTTAAACGCTTTTCAAATTATAATTTTCATTTGTCAGTTTATGTGATATTGCAACGCATAGTCAAATACATTACTTAATTCATTTCAAATACTTGAGGTGCACTTGATTTAGCTTGCCTGGTACAATGGAACCATTGGAGTGGTCTCAAAGGGAGCAACTCCTGCACACTTTCACACTGAGAAACATGTTAGCTATGATGGTTGGTTTTTGGAGTCTTAGCTAGTAGGTGCTAGCCAGCGTAATGAGAGAAATTGGTGAGAAATACAAAAAAACGTGACAAAAGATCTACCAAAATGTGTATAATCAAAATATAACTTTGGTTTACGGTATGTAACCCCAGAAGGTCGGCTTTGCCCAACTCAATATATCTTGCAGACTAAGACAAACATAGACTGAGACACCACACACACACACACACACACACACACGTAGCTGCTCAGCTGACGTAGCTGCTCAGGTGTGTGTGTGTGTGTGTAGATGTGAAAAGGAGATGTGTTGATAGGAGAATATGACTCAGACATGCCTGGTCAAATAAATGTGTGGTCTGCTGTGGGTTCCTTGGGGACAGATAGGGAAACACTACAGAACTTATATTTCAAGTTGTCTAATAGTTTTAGAATATAACATTACTAATGAAAGCATATTGAGCTTGTGAAACCTTGTTGTGGGATCTGCTTAGAWAGCAGYCCTGTTMGRTTATCAGTCTAAAGTGTTGGGGTGATCTGACASTCATGTGGTTTGTGCAAAGCTCGTGACTAACTTTTTCCTTCTTCGTCCCAGTACCATCCCAAAGCGCAAWTTCAGCTGTTCGAAACTGAACTAGAACCATCCCAAAATTAAAATAAGTGTTTTTTAATGTTTTGATATGCCAACATCGGTGTAAGTAATTTGCAGTGCTTTTTCTGAGACAGATACAGAGAGTCATATATTACATAAATGTAATTTGTTGTGAAAAAAATATTTTWGCGTCTTAATGAAAACAGACAAACATACATTACATTATTAATAATTATAATGTWTTAATTGAAAATGCTAACCACTGTATACAATATATCTATGAGACAACAATGTTTTTATCCTTTAAATTGTTTTATTTAACCTTTATTTAACTAGGAAAATCAGTTAAGAACATATTCTTCTTTACAATGACAGCCTATTGTGAACTGGTTTCTGAATAAACTGACAGCCGATTGTGAATTGGTTACTGAATAAACTTAAGTTAGAGACATTACAATCCACCACCAGCTGCCCCATTATACAACATAACACAACATTATACAATAAAAAATGTGTGTGTTTTCCCAGCCTYCACTTTCTCTGCTTCACCATCCCTCTTCAGTGACTGAAGAATGGTCGCCTTGACCYTTTTGAGCGCCACCGCTTCCTAATGGCTTAAATGTGCTTTTTGGTACACCAGACACCGTGGCAAGTAGATTAAAAAATCTACCAGCCACTCAGATTTTTTACCAGCCAAAATATTTCTAAATATTTCTAAAATTACACCAACAAAACATAAATAAACAGATGATCATGCTTAGTAATGTTTCTAAAACAATACATGCATTACTAGTAAGAAGTATATTGTTTAATTACAGCCTTTAAAAAAAAACATAGCTGATATGGTGACTTGCTTAAACAAATGTGGTTTCTACTGACAATTGAGATGTACAAACTATGGATAAAGGAACAATGAGTGGATAAAGGCAATCCGTAATTTTGATTAAGACATTAATGAGCGATCTAGGACAGACGTAGTCAATATACTGTAACTATTTGTTCAGCACTTTTGAAATTTACAGCGAAATAATTCAGAACATGAGCCATTTTTACAGCATTCTCTCTGTGCACCAAGTCAGAACCATAGAATAAATAAAGGCGGCATATAAGCAGACAACGATAGCCCTTACAATATTGATGATGACATTCTCTTAAACAGGCTATAGGCTACATGTGCACCACCAAGTCAGGACAGTAGGCTAAGTTATGAGGGGGAAAGGACCAAATTATTAGCGTGAGGCACATATGGCTACTAACAGCTTGCTACTAACATACACTTAGAATTACTTTCTTAACTACAGCTAGACATATCTCCCTGGCATATTACATAATTTATGCAGCAGGAAACAAGACATTTTGGGACTTACCTTGTTGTGCTGTGCTCACTTGAACAGGAGGGTGGGATGGCGGTCCTACTTGTCGGCAAATTTTGATATTCAAACTTTGTCATCAAAGTCTGCCATTCTCTTGATTTTATGGTGCTTTCAAGACAACCTGGAACTACACAAAAAACAAGGTTGAATCATGACGTCAGTGATCTTCAGGTCAGAGCTTAGAAAGAGGCCTGAGTTCCCGACTTGGAATTCCGAGTTGGATGACCGTTCAAAATGTATTTTACCAGTCGGAGCTCATTTTTTCAGAGTTCTTAGTTGTCTTGAACTCACTGAAGTCTGATATTTCCAGTTCCAAGTTTCCAGTTGTTTTTAACACGGCAGAAGTCATACTGGATTGACAGCATGGAAAGTCAAAGCTACAGTACGGTAGATATGACGTCATTTGACGTCATTTTATCTATGGGCAATGACCTAGACCTTCTTGGATGGGCATTCTATGTCAGCACCCAAGGGGCTTGAATTTTCTAGCGCCTACCCGCAGATTTTGCAGTGACATAGTCCCATGAGTGACCAAACACTGAGCTAATCATGGCGCAACAGGAGAAACATTACCAACCCCTACTCTCTGAGGTTGCTTTTCAATGTTTGAGTTCAAAGTGCTAGGAAGCGGATACTAGTCAGACTCAATCTCACAGGCACACACATGACCGAGTCGCATAAACACGGTAAACCTCCCCGCCCTTAAAGGGTCAGGTGAAAATGTTTGCCTCATCTGTGATATTTGTAGATAAAATATTTTTTTAAATGTA